>NW_008650357.1:50966-113897 GCF_000695815.1 Acanthisitta chloris
TTCATTGAATAGTCAATCTGGTTGCTTTCAATAATTATTTATGTGTGAACAGTTCAGAAAGATGTAGAGAAAATGAGACCTGAGATAACCAACAGTTTGTTTTAGCATTTAAGAATGCTGCAACATACCATGTGGAGCCAAATACTTTTGAATCTGACAGCTACTTCCCAATAATTTCTTTACTTTGCTTTTAAAAGGTTCACAAGTCACCTAGCAGTTCTTTTACTGAGCAGACTTGCTCTGACCTGAAAGACCTGAAGTACATTAAACTGCAAAAAGCTTCTATTTACAAAGTAAATATGTTTTCACCCACTCAAAGGGGACAGGAATCGGAGTGTACTGTCCAATAGAAACCATGAAAGTTTAGCAGAAAATCTAATGAAAGAAGGTGGAGGTAAAGAAGGAACAGCTGATTTGTATTTATAAGGTTTTCTGTATGCAGAAGTTGACAAGAATAATTGGCACAGAAAGACCAAAGATTACTGAAAAACTATTTTGAAGGTGTATGTAACTGAGACAAAAATGTAAGAGACACTTTCACTAAACTTCTAAGCTGCCAAGTCCAACTCATTTTTCCAGCATCATCTAAGAAATCTTTTCGTAGGGACATAAGGACCAAAAACCTTTATAAATCATCCTACTTAAAAACTGTGATGTCAGCCTCTTCATCAAATTTCATTCAAACAATTAGGGAGACCACGAGTTGAGAATTGTCATTTATGAAATACCTTTAGTCCAGCATAAAGAAGGCTTTGTGTTTCCCATGAATAGTATGACATGCATTTGGGACATTTCAAGGTGTATCTCATGAGCCCTGTCCTATCTTCAGTTACAGAAAAGCAAAGTGAAGAGGTCAGCAAGGAGGAAGAGAAGGAGAACATGCAGAGCTCATCCTGGAGCTCTGAGTAGCTGCAAACCTCAGGTCCTGGCCAAAGTGAAGATGTCTTGCAAAAGGTCAATGAAGTCAAAAGGCATTACAAGGGGTTGGAGTATTTCTGTCTTAGAGAAAAGTGGGTTTGGAGCTTGGTGAAGGGAGAGGTGGTTGGTTTGGATTGTTGCCTTCTTTATGAACTCTCTTCATTCTGCTCCCTTGTCCTTTCTTCTCATCTGTGGAATTTGTGTTGCCTATTTCACACTGCTGCTGATGGTGGACAAAAGGAGAAGCCTGGAAGGGAAATGGTTTAATTTTTTCTGCTGGGATATTTATTTCCAGAAGATAGTATTCTAGTGGTGGACTGTAAAATACTGCTGTGCAAAAATTTTCAAATTATTAACTAGCTATCAATAGGATGACTGGCATCTGTTAGCAATTTAAAAAAATATATTATTTTAAGAAAATCTAAATGAAAATTCAGAGTATTTTACATATTTGCAATACTTACATTAGTTTGGAGCAATTTTTAGCTTCAAATTGAACATACTTTTAAGATAAAGTGGTCATGCTGACATTTAAAACACAATAAAAAAGATTCATCTGAAAATCCAGCCTGGACTTAGAGCAGAACACTGATTTTCTTCAATTCACAGCTAAGACCTCCAATTCCCTTATGAGGGTGAAATTGTCATGAACAATATTTGCGTTGCTTTATTCTACGATATTTCAGCCTGAAATAACTCCAGTTTTTTATTAACTGCAAGACTGAGTCCTATTCATCAGTTAGGCAGGTGTATTGCCTGATAATGCAATAAGCTTTCCTGGATGTATGAGTTGTTTTATTTCTTTTATACCAGCAATCAGCCATTTCTTTCATACCAAGAGCATAATAAAAACAAAAGGTTTATTTCTTTCTTACTGGTAACAGAGTTATAAATTATCATCCATCAGCAATAACTGTTGCCATTTAATAAAAAAAATAAACCTTTTCTTAATCTCTCATGGAACACAATAGATAAGAATAAACAACAATATTAAAGTTGGTGCCAAAATGAAGGATTGCTGCAAGTGAGGATGTGCAGTGAAGTTATTTATGTAGATAACACAGTTTGGCAACAAAAAGGAACTAATTCAGTTGTAATGAAATAGATAATCCAAACTTTTGTGAAATATTAATAGTCATAAATAGTAATAATCCTAACTCATTCTCCAAGTATTTCAAAGATAAAAAATTGGCCCAGAAACACAAACTAAATTAAAAACAACTACAAAAATCAAAGTGGAATGTTCTAAATATTTCACCTGCAAAGAAGCTACAAGCTGTTCACTCAGGAAACCTGGAGGTGAGTTCCTCTGAGTTCCTCTGTCAGTCCTGTCCAGCTTAGCTCAGACCATCATGCTGTTGCCAGAGTTCTTTTTTTCTAGGTTTTCTAGAGCTAAATGTCAACTTTAAGCAACCACCATAGAGATTGCTACTTCACAGAGTCTGCAGATCTTGCAACCACAGCCAGATATGCACCATATTTTTAAAATCATGCTCCAGATGAAAAGTTACTGCCTTGAGTAGCTGAAAAAATGCAACAACAAAAGTCTGAAAGTCCAGGTTTCCAAACACAGTGAGCAAGCACTGTTGGATATGAACCTCTGCAAGACACAGTTTCTATTTAGGTGTAGTGGTCAAGTGCTTACTCAGAACATGCACACAGTCTCTAGGAACAACCAGGACAACCAAAATTAAATGCCTTAACCAAATCACTGTTTCTCCTCTTGCTCCAGTCAGGTTACCCCTTCCAAAGCTCTCCCCTGGCATAGAACACCCCTCAGTTTCTCTCAGCTAAAGGACTTTTGTGCATTTAACCACCTTCAAACTTCCATATCCGCATGGTGACAAGTGCTGTATTTGTGTGAGTTTTAAACATTCTCTCACCACACTTCATTGTTCACAAGGAAAAGTGCACAGTGTGTGCAGCCACAGAGAGCACTGTGCAGCTGCACCAGCAGCAGAAGAGCTCTTTCCCAGCTGCTCTCCCTGTGCCTCAAACTCAGAGCTGCTGCTGCCCCTGAAGCAGGAAAGGGTGATCAGCAGCTCGATAAATCATCCATATCAACATGTATGAGCAGGAGATCATGTCTCCAGAAAAGCTGGGCTGTGGATGGACCAATTGTCTTCCCACCAGTTATCCGGGAAGGTTATTCATCCTCTATCTTTCAGCTAGGTGACAACACTGTTGTCCATTTGCACAATGGCCAGCTGGCAACTGTATCATCACTTCTGTCCTTCAGGAGAGAGGGAGCCACTTCTCCACTTGCAGAAGGGCAGAGAGGGGAGCACAACCCCATGGGAAGCTCCTTCTCCTTAGGTTGGTAAGGGGGTGGAGGAAGCAGAGTACAGGACCAGACAATGCCAAGGAGCAGCCACTGGATGAATGTTGTCTGCCCCTGAAACCTCATCCAGGCAAGCTGAGGTTGGCAGGACTGTGTCCACAGCTTCCTATAAATCCTGAATTTCAATACTGACTGCTCTGAATATAGATAAGTTAACTGCAAGAAAGATGCATTATGACCCAGCAATAAAATTCATAGGGTTTTCCTCTTTTTTTGCTCAGGGTTTAAAAATGAAAAATATATTTCCATTATCTCTTTTCTTGATATATAAGCTTTATAAATCACTGGCACTCCATTAGTCTACACTGGGAAACCAATTTATATGAGCAAATAATAATGTGATTTCCTTACTTTTTATTTCCTCACAGACCTGGCCAACTCAAGGATAAGGAAGATGCAGATGAAGGACTCTGCAGAGTAGACGATAAAGACACGTGGGCCAGAGAGGATGTCAGTGAGGATACACAGAACACTCAAGTGCAGAGTAGCCAACTCGCAGGCAGTGGATTAATATCCACTCTTTTTCAGTCACTAACCAGAATGAAGCATTAGAACAATCCATCTGTGAGAAAGGGTTGCATGAAAAATGTGAATAGAAGAGTGAAATCATTATTTCCTATCCCTAGCCACTTGATATGGATTAGTGTTAAAGTTTGGGAAGTTACATATCACTTCACTGGTAAAATTCTCTTACATCGGCAAAAAGTACTCTTACTAACACAGTGGTCTCTTCCAGCCCATTCTGTAAGAACTTTCTTCTCTCATTCCTCCCCTCTCTCACATTCTCCATCCCTGCTCCCAGTCTCTGGCAGTCCAGGTAAGCAGCAGCTCTGTCCCTTTGGCCTTTAGGATTCATCCTAAGAGGGAAGTTCTGCCCGACACTCATTCCTGAGAATGCATCAGAGCCTGGGGTAAGCCCTGAGGTCCCATATGAGCACCTCCAAATTCTTTGGCATGGGTGGTCAAAGATAAAATTTTAGGAAAAATATTAACTACACTACAAACGTGTTTTAAGGACCAAGTGTATCATTTGGCTGCTGCAAATAAGGTCCAAATTTCTTTCCTAATGGTACTTTGCACAAATAGCATAACGTACAGAGGTATCAACTGGTACTAAGGGAAGGGGAAATTGATTGCAAACATTTGCCTGAACAATGTATTCAGAAAGATACCCAGTATAACATTATCAGCATTTGGGCATGAGAAGTCATACTTCATGAATTCACTCATTCCATATTCTAAGAAAATCACAACCTTTTTACTGGGGATGGAGAAGGGAGAGAATTTCTTAAATAGACTCTGAAAATAATGCTATATGCTTCAAAGATTAGCAACATAAAACTTCTTTCATATTAACTGCAGCAATTCTTCTGTGGTGTAATAGCTAAACAAATATACTTAGGATTTTTACAATAAAGAGAGAGTGGTAAGGCAATTATTTACTACCCTCAAAAAGCTTTGAAACTATTTATTCAATATACCATCAAAATTTCACATTAGGTTAACAGGTTGTAAATGATAATCTAGCACAAACTTCAAATAATGGCTTTTGCATCCCAGAGTGATAATGTTATTTCCAGCTAGAAGGGAATAAAAATACAAATTATTTTTTCATTGTGACCGTGAAAACTTTCCAGTTACAATTCACATGCAGTTCAGTATTTCATGCACAAGTGAAGAAAGCAAGCAACATTTAAATGACAGAGTTATCAGTCTTTTTTGTATATTGCAGCTGTTTGGAAAGCCACAGGGCAAAGGCATTTATATATGAGATAAGCTCAGTCTGTAGAACAAATTAATGCTGGATTGTGAATTAAATGGCATGTCTTCGGACAGCTAATTAGCTTTGTGCTGCTCAATTAAGCTTTGAAAGGACATGTTGTGTTTCTTGATGGAAGAGAAAACATTTCCAGGCTATTTCACATTCCTGGTGCTTTCTTGGCTGGCAAGTCCAAGAGGATAAAGAAAAATCCAGCAGCCTTACCAAAAGATATCAAAGTGTAAACTACAAAGTATGCAACAAAGTTATTTTCAATAGTCCCAAAAATCTTTGATTTTATGTCAAATGACTTAAAAATGTAAGCTAGTTTGGGATAGGAAGGAACTATAAATCCATGTCTTCAATGCTTTTTAAACTAGAAAAGTAGCAGGACCTCTCCAAGGAGAGGATAGAAAAGCTGTATAACAGTTTCCAATGACTTGTTGATATTGTATCTTTATACAGTTAATCCAAATTTTTCCACCGTTTTTCTTCCCAGCTTGTATCCTAAGCATGTGCATTGAGCAATAAACACTCAAATGTCATTTGGATTTCTCACTCAGGAGTATGAAAGAGTCATGAAAGTTCCAAGTCTTGATTCACTAAGAATTATGTTTCTCTTGTTAACAAAGTCATTTGAGACTTAAGCAGTAAGGGAAAACCTTCCAAGATCAGGTTTCTAACAAGAACTTCAGTAGTTCCACCTTTTTTTTCCTTTTCTGCTGGCAGTAACCAGACAGCTGACTTCTGGCTTCTCTTTTTCTGCTTGCCAGCCCCAGAGTAGAAAAGCCTGGTTAAATTGGTATGGAGAAGGGGTAAAACTAAATGGGATTCCAGGAAAGAAGTAATGGATTTCAACTCTAAACCCATGGTGATTCAGTCTGCATTTAACTCTAGCAGTGAGATTTCTCTTGTAGGATGAGCCATCAAATTCTCTTTCCTAGTTAAATTTTCATTGCTCTGCACATTAATCTACCATTGAGCTGCAAACTACACATGCAGAGTACTTATTCAGTGTGAGCCAATAACCAACAAAAAGGAGAAATATGATCAAATGCTGCCCCTTGGCATTGTGAACTTCATGGATCATCAGTTTCTTATGTAAGATTTTTGCACTGGGCTATTTTCTCCAGCTTGAATCTTACAGATAAGAGCTTTTAATAAGCATTGTGGACTGCAAAATAAAGAGACATCAGAAATTTTTGTGACAGATCACTGAAGATCACAGTAACAAGTAGGGTGCGACATATGAGAAAATTCTAAAGCTATGAAATGGTTTTTCACCTCCAGTCACCAGTTTTACTTACTGTACTTTTCCAAGCAAATTCAGACTTTGAGAAACTGCACCCTGGAGGCAGATGTGGAAATCTAGCTCAATAAAGGACTGTCACCTGCTAACCTGCAGGAGTGAGTACACACTGCACGTGACTATATGCATACATATGCATATGTATGATATAGAGTGTTAAAGTGGGCAGCACACACCTGCATGCTATTCTGGCACCTCAGGGAGATTCCATTGTCAGAAACAGATAGAATAGCTCAGCACCAAGGCTGTTTTTCTCTAACTATGCTTTGAAAGATTTGTGTTTCCAAAGCCACAATTTAGTGTTGTATACCTACGATGGTACACAAGCTTATAAATGCATGTATTCTGGACTTAAAAATATGGCATGCACACTTATCTGTAAGATCATTACAGAGAACACCTTTTAAATATGTGCAGGGTTTGTGCTTTATTTTCTTGCTTCAATCTGTTTTCTCTGAAGAAAACACCTAGTGTTTCTGCTCTTGCAGCTCCAGTTTGGGAAGGAAAGAAAAATTCCTCAGGGTTAAGTAGGAAAGTCTTTGAAATCAGAAGTTAAATCCACAGGCAGCAATACTGAGAAAGGAGTAGTTTTTATGAGCTCAAATGGAAACTCATCCAGAAGCCACCAGGAAACATTAAGACTATTTTAACAACCATTTTCAAAGTGATATTTGGAATTTGTTGGATGGCTGTTCAATCTGTTACACATATTCCACTACAGCCAACCTTTAAAATTCAAGCTATATGTGCCATCGAGGGCTTCGTTGTGATTTTCCTCAAATGTTAACATGAATTAGCTGTTGATGCTTCCATACTAGCCTTGGAGGAGGAAAACAAAATGTCAGCAGGTGCAGCTGGAAGGCACGAGGGCCCATGCTGATGGAAAACTGCGGTGCCACAAAGAGAGCAAAGAAACCTGTTCTCCACATGGATGAGTCTAGGTGCATTATCACCTAGCAGTGAAAGTAGTTCTTCCATAAATACATGAATATTTCCCCCAAACTGTATTTTCATTGAGAAACCTACAATGAGATATTTATCAGGTGTCAGTCGCAAAACCAACCATTTCTTTATTTATGTATCAGAAACAGAAAAAAACCCAAGGTTTTCAGTCACTTCTCTTCTGAGAGCAACACCTCTGTGACAGCCAAAGGGTTGGTGTTCTCCAAGCCACACAGAGGATTTACATTTGCAGTTGCAACTGCTTGCACCATAGTTAAAATGTTCAAATCACACAAATGGCCTTGAAAACTTTAACAGTGTAGCTGCTAAGCAAATATTTTCTTTGGTTACTCTTATATTGCATCTCTCTCTTTCTATTTCTTCCTTTTTTTTTTTTTAAGGCACATTTAGTTTTATTTCTGCCTGAGTTCTCTCTCAACCTTCATACCACCATGTTTAATTAAGGAAACTCTGAAAATTCTGAACACCCTTCAGATATGCCAGGCATCATGAGCCTGTATGTAACACAGAAGTGCTTCTTATAGAAAGCTGTCAGAGTTGAGAAACAGCATTTGTATGAGCTGTATTTAGCATTCTCAGAGTGAATCTGATGCTGTGTCAAGAGTGAAGAATTAGAAAGAGCCCACCATGAAAGGAAGAGAGCTTGCTTTGTTCTCAGTCCAAGAAAACATTCAGCATCACTACTTCCTAGATTGTATATGAATCCTGCCCCACTTTGTTATTCTAAGCCCTTAATAAGCAATAAGCAGGAAGGCTTCAAACTGCACCAGCAATAGATCTGCTGATTAAATAAATTATTAAATATTATGCTGTATTACCCCTGCAAATTCTCTGGTGCAAGTTCTCAAACTAACACTTTTAAGCTAGCACAGAGGGGAACAGTAGCTCCTTGAGCACTGGTTTCTAAGACTTTGTGTAAACCAAGGTCACATGAAGGAAACAAACATGCCCAAAAAGGAAAGGCAGGGGTAAGAATTAAACAGAAAACTCACAATAACTGAAATCCAACAATGTGTTTGGGAAGAAACAGGAAACAACATTTTTCCGTAACATGAGAAATAAAACTGTGTGACATGCTCCTTTCAGAGGTGTTTATCAGCCTCCAAGCAAACAGCCTGAATGTTTTGGCACTGGCCTTGGGGCACCTCTGGGGCAGCAGACACTTTGCTGTGCCCCACACTGCAGCATGGCCTCAGCAATTCCTGCAATTGCTCCTGGACCAGCCTAGGCTGGTGAACGAAACTGCTGCTTTCCTTAGCTACCTCCCCTGTGTTCCTTCCCAGCAAAGCCCACTTTGAGCTCGGAAATTTCCTCTGTGAGAAACGCAGGTGAACTGACAGACAGTTCAGCCCTACTAGCCAGTGAGCAAAGATTAATGTCAGCAGAAGCCTAGATAAAAGCTTGACTGCGTCAAATGCCAGAAATGTTCCTTATTTCCTCTTTCATTATGAAAAACGATTTTATCTTGACTTTTCAGAAATACAGCATGATTGCTCTTTCAATTAACTTAGTGTTCTGTTTTCCATTAGTACAGTACAGAATAACTGTAACCCATTGTCCCATTCCAGGGCTTTATTTCAAAGACATTGATTTACAGCAGAAAAGGGATTTTGTGTTTCTTGCCAGTTATAAAATTGCTAAGGTAAAGCCAGGAAGGAGTCAAGTTAGCATTCATTTCATCTTCAGCTCCTTCCATTTCCCCAAGAAGGCTGCAGCAGGCAGTTCAACATAAAAGAAAGTTATTAAAAATTCCACATCCTTGAAGTAATCTTCATAAAACTGATAAAAAATTCAATTTTCAAATTGCTTAATACTGCCTTCTCTTGACTAACACAGTTATCCTAACTTAAGGACCTTTTAAACTAATGACCTGGAAGGAATAGGGAATATTTCATCTGAATCTATGCAAAATTTGAGAACTGCTCTGTACTCTGATTTTCTGCATCTCTTAGTACCATTAGTAGTCCCTGAGCATCCTTCTCTGCCATGGAAACTTACAGGAAAGAACAGGGTGATTCATAATGCAACACAAGTGATTAAGTACATTTGAACTCAGAAATATTAATAAGTTGCTGGTCATATATTTAAAACAAAGTAATACATACAATGTCTTACAACTGCCATTCATGTTACAATAGGAGTCATAATGAAAATTTACTTAACAAAACCACCTAGGGACAGGACATAAAGGAAGTTAATTTGGGACATTGTTTTTGCATTGGAATTATTATCAGTCATGTTTTATAGATATTTTTCAAATACAGCACTTCAACAAAAAAAATAAAATTGAAAAATCTGAAAACAGTGGCATGAACTTACATTAAAAACTAGATTTCCAAATTTGTCCAGCTTAGTGAATACCAGCTACCCCACTGAGAAGATAGTTTTTAAAAAGCTTGCTTCCTTACATGAGAAAATACACATAAATCCATCTGCAGTAAGCCTGAAAATCAAATGGAAGCTAAACATTTGTCTTCCTCAGACCCTTTAGAAGAGACTGGTCTAGATTTCTAACAAGCTTTGTGGAAAAATGCCACACAGAGGTGCAGAGAGGGTGACAGCACTGGCCTTGCCATCGCCTGCATCTCCCTCATCCCATTCCCACTAACTCACACCCTGCTCAGCCTCACAGCAAGCAGGAGCTCAGGCTCTGAGCTAAACCAGCATCTGGAGCAGCTGCTGGCATATTTATGCAGTCATCACTAGCCCACATGGCCCATGACAGAAATTCTCTCAGACAGGACTGTCCTGCAGCAGAGAGCTACAAGCACTGGAGATGATGCTCAGGCAAGTGTATGTGACACAGCTCCCAACCTGCAGCTTAACAGGATGGCTTCACCTCACCCAGTTTTGTCTAATATTCAGATTCTGCTGTACTGCTTGCTGACAGAGTTGAAACACCTGCACCCTGACAGAGGGTGGCCTGCTTTGTGAAGGAGCATGAACAGTTTAAACCAAACATGAGAAAAGGTAATATTTTGCAGCAGAGTGCTCCCACAGTCCCCATCAAAGCCTCTCTGCCTCTCACAGGAACAAACTCTTCTTCTACACACCATGACTATTCCTTTTGAACTTCTGCTGGGGTTTTAGTTCTGATTTGAGAACAAGCTTGTGTATTGATTAGGGAGAGAAAGGGGAAAATCTGGCTTTGAAACTGTTCTTTTGAAGATATTCTCTTCCAACTTCATGTAAATACCCACTGAATTTTGGAAATATTCACAATGACATACAGGTAGCAGGATACATATACAGAAGTTTCTGGCCTGAATTTACTGAGTGCTGCAGAGATTTGGAGTGAGTATCTGCTTGGACTTAGATGCTATCTCCAAGAGCTACTTTTTTAGGACAATTAGCAGATAAAAATTAATTTGTATCTAAGCCACTGCAGAAATTAGTTTCTTTCAGGTACTCACTTTTATAAATTGCAGAAGCAACTTTGTTATCTGATGAAGTACAGAGCATGTTGTCAAATTCAGGAAGTGGCATACACATACAGTAACTGAGCATGTATTTATAAATAGCTTTTCAATTTTTAATGTGTACCATAGGGACATAGGCTAATCTGGATAACTTTAGCTCTAGAAATTTCTGAAGATGGATCCTTTGATTAGCTGAGCTTAAGAGCAATGTATGTTACAAGCAAGCCTCTGTCACACCTGGGAAAAAAAGATCAAGCAGCTCACATAGGCACAAAACCACCACTTCAGAGCGTGATCTAAATAGAGAGAAACAAACGAGAGGAAAAAGCCTTAACCCCACTTGACAGAGAACTTAATCTCTGAGCAAGGTGCAGAAGGGAAGTCTCCCCAGAGCAGGAACCTGAACCAGCTGCTTCTTAAGTCCCATCCAAGGCCTTGGTAGTAAATCTGTTCTGACTCACGCAGCCCCTTGGTGTCAGACAGTGTCCCATTTGAGAAGTGCTTAGTGTTGACCTCTGCCTGCTGCCTTTAAGGTCAATGGCAAAGCTCTTACTGATGGCAATGTGAGCACAGGCAAGCTGAGGGGAAGAGGCTTTTAAGATGTTCCCTATAATATGCACAGTGAGAAAGCAATTTTAGTTGCACCGTTGGTTTGAACAAAGCATTATCATGCTTTGAGCACACCTATTTTCTAGTGAGCTGCAGTGGTTGTTAGAGCATAAGCACAATCTGCCTTCACATAATAAAGTCAACACATTACAGTTTAATTGGATGGAGTCATTTACACAGTAGTAACAAGGACTGAGACGCAAAACACAACTTCTCATTTTCTTAAATCTATAACCAGCTGGTTGCTCTGCAGGAATAAAGAGTATATGCCTCACTCACCTCTTATTAGTCTCTGTGTTTTGCCAGGTAATTTAGGAAATGTTTACTAAAAAACCCACTGTTTTCAGAGATTGAAGCATTCAGCAACGCAGCTGCTCACAGGGGAATCAATCTGCACAGGAGTGCAGGAGGAGCTCCTCCAGCTTTTACAAAGCTGCTGTATTCCTGGATACAGAAAGCAACATCCCAAAAGGCAAAAGAAAGAAAAGAAAGAAGAAAAGAAAGAAGAAGCCTCAGTGATGCAGCTGTTCCCTGAAAACCTTTGCCCTCATGCACAACCCTCAGCTGAATGCTTCTAGAAACCCTTTGGACAATTACTTCAAGGTGTGGGACCACAAGCCATGTTTTCCATAGGACATGACTGTCAGCCACAGGCAAAGATAAATCTGTTTGGAAACCATTCTCCCCATCCTGAGTTTCCCTCACCAGGCAGTGCCACAGCAGCTGTGCACACACTGATCACACATCACACTGACACATCCCAGGTGCACACAGGGTTGGCACCACTTTAGAGCTCACACTTTGCACCCAGGCAGCTAAAGGGCATAGCTAAAAATGAGACAAGGGATTTCTGAGGCTCTTGATGGCAAAGCTAAGCTCTTGAAGCTTTCTGAAAGTTTCACATGGCATCATTCCTAAAAACATCTACCCAAACGCTCAGGTAGGGAGTGTTTTTTGAATGACATCATGCATTTAAAAATCCTGGATGGGATCTCTTAGTTCTCTCCGATTTTTCTAACCTTCCTGTAAGAGGAGTTTCTAAGGGAAGAGAAGGCAAGAATGAATTTTGCTCTTTTGCTGCACATCTGAGGCTGAGATGTGCTCTGGGGATCAGGCAGGCAACAAACAGCCTCCTCCACCAGCACTGACAGGTGCCACATGGGTCCCCCTATAGAGCTGCCTCCCCCTTGTTTTCTGCAGCATGGAAAGGTGGGAAAACATGTCTAAATGGATAAGCCAAGCTAATGACTTGTTGTTGGGCCAAACTGTCATTCTTTGAGTGGCTTTTTGTGTTGATATTCTTGTGTCACTGAGCTGACTGGCTTGAGGTGGCATCAAATGTCACCATGCAGTGACTAAGAGATGACAGATGCAGGTGGGTGAGAGCCAAGCCTCCCCCCAGCATGTCTGTGGGCAGCTACCAAGCAGACAGCAGCAATAACACAGGGCTTATTTGTCAGAATACAGCTTAATTCAGTAAGCTGACAGTGACAAGAATTCTACAGTGATGTTTTGAGAGATTTCATTATAGAAAGAGAAAAGTAAATGTAACCATAAGAGATTAATTATTTGCTGCAAGCTATTTGCCAAATTAAATCTCAGTATTTATTTTAATGTATTTTCTGGTTACATTTCATTCTAAATGAAACTTTATAACCTTTTAACCACATCTTGCTAATTCCCCATGCTGGCTTGATTAGCACTAATCAGATGAAACATTTGACTGGATAAATACACTAATGTTTTCCCCTCAGTTGCAAACATACACTGTTGGTGTCACTTTCCCAGAATCAAACATACAACTTCAAAACCTGGAACTGCTGTCCAGCACCATCTTGCCAATAAACTAAATGTTCTGGATGACTTTAGAAAATAAATTCTAAAGTTATGCAACCATTGACAAATCTGATTTATTGCCAAATGTTATGAGTATTTCCATAAGTTCTTTGGCATAACTCAATATGTTTCTTCTCCCAATGTTTCTGGAAGGACTGGTTTTCCAGCAACAGCAAATACTGCTCCCCAGTACACGCAGTGCAAAACAGATAATCCAATGCGAGAATACCTATATCTAGAAACTGTCTCTCTGGTCATCTGCTGCATGTGTCAGGACTAACAAATCAAACTAATCCCCAAATCTGTTTTCTCCAAGGAGCTCTATATTAGAACTTTCTAGAAAATGAAATTGAGATGAAATAAAGAAAAAACTCCAAATCCCTCACTTTTCGTGACATTTTAGCATTTCTCAAACAAAAATAACATTTCTCAAGGAAAGAAAAGATCTTCCCAAGAAAGTCTCTTTCCCACTACAATATATTCATGAGGGTAACTTGTGCAGTCTGGGCCAGCTCTGGGCACTCATCAGGTCCTGGCTCAGAGCAGCAGCCTGGTGAGTCTGCTGGTGGGACCTTGGGAGGGTTTCCAACAAAACCCACACTGCACTGAATGATGAACCCAGTTCAATGCACTTCCATGAAACATTTTGCTTATGACAAAATTGGCACATTCTGAGAAAGAAAGTGCCTTCAAAAATTTTCTGAATAGCTTCACTTTGTGTGGTTTTGCTACACAAATAGATCTCGACAGTGTTTATTACCATCTATCAGAACTCCATTAGAAGAAGAGAAATTCAGCATAAGCTGCTTCTTGTAAAAGGCTGCCATCATTTAAAGTCTCATCTTCACACATAATTTTATATCTTTGCTCCTGTTTCCCTTCAAGATGTATTTTACACACTATTCTATTGTATTATATGTCCCTGAGTAATCTGTTCAGTCAATTTTTGGAGTAGCAACTCATGGTATAGACCGAGCTAAATAAAGGCTTTTAGCCTGTTTAATGCTATCTACTTAAAACCAAATACACTTAAAAGCTTTTTTTTTTTCCTTTTGGAGTAAATGTAGTTAGAAGTAATACTCAAGGTATTTTCATCTATATGGATTATTACCATAAACAGATTTGAACAATATTCTCCTAAACAACTCCTTCTAAATACATATTGCTGTGTAAAAGAAAGAAAACCCTACAAACCAACAGCTCATATTTTATTGTTTGGATATATGGCACAAGATTGTCCCTAAAAAAACATCCTTTAGAAACACTGAAGCAAAGTTTTCCTCTCTATTGCACTAGGTCCAGCTTCATCATTGAGGACTAGAGGGAAACGTTCATGAGTTGAAACAGGGGACATTCAGATTAGATGTTAGGAAAACTTTTTTCATGGTTAGGGTGGTCAGGCATTGGAATAGATTGCACTGGGAGGTAGTGGAGTCACCCTCCCTGGAAGTGTTTAAGAGGTGTCTGGATCTGACACTGGAGGATATGGTTTAGGGTTTAGGGGTTCCAGCAGAGTGGCAGGTTAATGGCTGGACTTGATGATCTTAGAGGTCTCCTCCAACCTTGATGATTCTGTGATTCTATCAACAACCATCAGCCTTCCCCTTTCTTCCCAGGAGCACCCACTTTCCCCTGTGAGGTGGGATGCAGGTCTGGTACCCATGTCCATGGCATCAGGGCAGAGCATAAGCAAGGAAAGTTTGAGTGAGCACAAAAAAAGTGGGGGCAGGAAGCTCCACATCTCCCATTAGTTCCCTTCCTTCTCTGACTATTCCTCCCTCTTCTCACTCAGTCCAGATTTTAGCCCACATTGGAGGTGGCTTTCAAATTCAGGGAAAAAACGGCACTGAGACACCGCATGGAGCTGTTTCATACACATTATGTCAGTATATTAAACATCACTGAGACACATGATATTTGGTATGCAAACAAGTGAAACTTGAGGTCTAATTTTAAAATCAAGAACAGCTTTCTAACATGTCTAGCACTCACTGCTCCAACAGCAAATTAGGACACTTAATTTTTTTTTCCTACTTTTACACGTTATACAAGAACTGAAATGTGCTTAGTACATCATGAAGCATGTGCTTCTCTCTCTACTTGTAGCATATGGAAATCCATGAGATAATGCCTTTACAGTGACAGCAAATGCTGCAGTCTGTTTTCAACCTCAAATGCCTCCAGCTAACTTGAAAGATAGAACAAAAATTAGAATGACCAAGTCACATATTGCTCATTGTCTTAATTTAAATCCGCTTACAAAAATTCATCTCTAGTTCAAAGAGAGAGTCTGGAAGTTTGTGAAACAATTTTCTCTCTAAATTGTAGAAGAATATCCACTGGTATTCAGAATTAGCAATTACAATAAACTCATGTAATTTTCCCAGAGGTAGTGGCAAAGCTGCATTGCCTTCCAAACTAACAACAATTACATGGACAGCTTTTATACCAATTACTGTTTTGCAACTCTGCACCTGAGAAGATTGTTTGTCATTGTGAAAGAGGCTCCAGGAATGTTAGAGTGCCAATTGAAACTCCAACTATGTCAGTGTAGTCACTCCAATCTCTCCTTCCTCTGGTCTGCAATGGGAGAGTCACTGCCCAAAGAATTTTCAGACATTCAGTATCTGCAGTCAATGTCTAAAGTCACAGAATCACACAATCACAGAATCATTATTGTTGGAAGGGACCCTTGAGGGTCATCTAGTCCAACTCCTGGCCCTATACAGTCCTGTGAGAGGTATCCAGACAAAGCATTGCAGTAGCTTTACTGTGTTACAAGGTGCTTCTGTAAAACCATCCTTAGTCTGTGACAGTTTCATGTGCTTGAGTGAAGGTCCAGCAAGAAACTGGGGAACCTATTCCTCTAATTTCTCACTCTGAACAACTTCCTCCATCACCAGGACCCCGATGAAATGAGACGAAAATTTGACAAAAATGTTAATTTTAAAAGAAATCCCATCTTCCAAGGACATGGGTAAGGCCCAGGTCCAATCTGTGTCATCAAACCAAAGCTTGCTCTCTACCTATCCCCATAGCCTTGTACATGAGTAATGCAGGACCTTGTACATCCCACAGTGGCTTCCTGATTGTAGCACATATTGTGAGAGGAGAAATAGTCCAGGCCAACTTGTCAGTCCAGTGTGCACTGCACATTGTATCCATCAGGAAGCTGAGAGTGCACAGCAGGCTGGGCAGGCACAGCTACACAGCCTTCTGCAGACTGTAAATGTGTAAATGCAACATCAAGTTTTCTTTATTCCAGCACTTCCTGCAAGTATTTTGGATGCTCAGCAAATTTAAACTCAAGCATTCACCCTCAGTCAGAGACCAGAAAACCATATTCCTCTAGAGCATCCTCTGTCACTCAGACAATATGTCATTCCTATTCCCTTGCTATTGTCCCGTGCTGACAATGCTGTTATAATGCCAGTCTGTCCCCTTTGCAAACTAAATATTCCTGCACATGTCTTTCATTATCCCTCTAAATGAAAGTACCAGAGTAAATATGCATTAAGCTTAGGCTGAGTTTTGATTAAGAATGCTGTAAATGCTGTGGTGAGGTCCAGTGCTTCCTTAGCCTTGCTTATCCAGTTAATAGCTTTTCCATGGCACAGACAAACTGCTGGATGACCTTACCCTGGTAATAAGGGAAAATCAGACTGCCTATTTCTAAGGACCTAATTAAAAACATACCTCCTGGGCTTCTGATATGCTCTCTGTTGCTGCTGAAAGACCAAGAAGCTACCACAGCCAAGGCAGCCTATTCCCAGCTAAGGTCACCTGAAGGCTTGGCACTTCTCAAAAAGGAAGACCAAGTAATAAACACCCAGGCTTTTAGCATCTTGAAACCAGTCTGTATGAAATGCTTTAGGGATGACCTTGAAGAACATGGTAGCTCACATGGTAAGTAGTGCTAAACCTGCTTCCTGCAGGTTCCCAAATGGCTCAAGGTGTTGGTTTTATCAGGCAAAGCTCTAGTTTACCCTCATACCTCTCTATTTCCCAACAACACAACTGTAGCTGGGGCTACAGTTTAGATCATGAACTGAGCATTGTCAGTATGAAAAAAGCCAAACATTCTCCTTTAGAGCCCTTGACCTTTGAAATTTATATTTACACAGTCCTTTATGAACCAGAGAACAATAAACCTTCAAGGCACTCTTGCCAAATGTTGCTTTACACCACTGTCCTAAAACAGACTAGAATGGTGAACAGCAATTCTGGGAATTATTTTGGTGTATGTTTGTAGTGAGTTATTGATTGGTGGTAGGGTCAAAGAAGAATTTCTAAAGATCTGCTCTGTATTAGACTTCTGAGATTTTTCCAAGACATGCATGGGGTTAGATCTTTTAAAAAAAAAGCCTAATAAATGTATAAAATATTGATCTTGTCTGACAAGGCCAAAATAATGCAGAAGTTGAGGATCTCTACCCTCAATGCACATCAAAATAAGCAAAACCAAAAGCAAAACACTACAATTAAATGTTTAGACTTGTGTCTTTCACACCAATATCCTTTAGGTCCTGATGTCCTGCAAACTTTTTCACCAGCTGCTGCTGCACAGGGACATGCATTATTTATGCACTGTGCATACTTACAAAGGCAAGCTCTTTGCCATACTCAAGTAGTCTCTGAATAACACATAAAACTGCTGGGTTGCACAGAGGATCCCTAACACAAGCCCTGCAGAGGCTTTTCACAGGGCTCTGTCTTGCAAACCTCGATGTGCCAGGAATTCAGCTGCTGGAAAGGCCACATCGGGAGGGAGCAGCTTCACACAGCTCTGCTGTCTGTGGGCAGTGGTGGCCCAAGACACACAGCCCTGAGACAGCGAATAATCAGAGTGTGGCTGAGCAGTCAAAACCATTTTAATCCCTCTCCCTGGGCTGCACTTTCTGTACTTTGCCTCCTGCATACCACAAAATCCTATTCCACAGTTTGCTAAATACCTGGAAGTAATGCAAGATAAGAAGTGCTGCTGAACATGGAGGGTTATAACTCCTGAATAGCTCAGATGGAAGATACATTTTCCCTATGAGTGATCTAATATAGCCAAGGCAGACATGAAAATTATTTGTTGTCACTCAGCTTTACAAGCAAAGTGCTGCTCAGGCTAACACTGCACAGAGGACCTGGGAACTCAGCCGTGGCTGACCTGAGTATGGGCCCCTCATGCTGGATGATTTGCACATAGAGAGCCAAACTACCACATAAACAACCATAAAGTGTACAGAAAAACCAGCAGGGATGCAACAATGCAAATGGACTTCTGCACATAATTCAGAAGGCTTTACTGTGCTTTATAAGAACATGAGTCAGTGTAGGTTAAAGTCTTTGGCAGAACAGAAAGATGCAGGGGAAAACCCCTTTCACAGTCAAGCAGCTCCAGACACAGTGAACATCTCATACCTGACCAGGCTGGTTTCATCCAAGGGATGGGATCAGCACAGCTCAGGCACTTGGTGGGTAGAAAGGGCAGTCTGAAACAAGACCTGGTGCATATGGAAACAGGGACAGGACTAAGGTGGATCCTCCTTATGCATGACTGGTGCTGCAACCTAAGTGCTACCTCACTGGTTAGGTAACTAAGGAATGGTTCAGCATTGCAATCTTTTTCCCTGACCCTAAACTCCAGTTCACCTAGAGTGTAATGAACAAAGATTTTCAATGAGATTGGGTAAGCTTTATCTCTATCAGGATGGCCAGCCACTCATGTTTCTTCACATTTTACATTCCCAGGACAGATACTGCTTGTTTGTGACCTTGTTTGTATGTTACTATGCATTTTTATTAGAGTAGTTTTATTTGTTGTATTCCTTAATTAGGATTCTCAAGCTTTTCCTGAATTCACACTTGGTTTCCTGAGTTACTTTTGGTCCCTGGGTATTGCTAGAAAACAGATTGTTACCAACTACTACATGATTCTATGTAAAATTAAATGCAATGTAAGTTTGAAAAAAAATTGAAAGACCAGTTATGCAGCCATAGATGGTTTCTCATTAGCCTGCAGCAATTTCACTTAAATCTTCTGGTATCAAGCTGTCTACTACTTGCTTCTTAAAAATAAATTACTAAACATCTTCCCAGGGAGATGACTGGAATAATACGTTAAAAATGCAAGTTGCATTGTCTTCAGGATACACTGTTTCTCAAAAGGCCTTTACTCAATTAATCAGACATAAAGAGCTTGGCAGTATCACAATCTGTATGTTGGTGTCAAGGACATCACCCATGTGTCACTCCTGTAATCAACCCAATTTGCTCAGCTCCCAAGTTCCTTGCCACAGCCTTTAGATGGAAATAAAGCCCACTTGTTAATCATGAGGATAATGGATTTTGCAGCAATTGACAGTGACAGAAGTAAAAACAAATTGCCTTGGGTAAACAATGAACCAGCAAAAGCCTCAGCAGCAGCCAGCTATGATCTGCATTTCTGAAATAACAAAAGCTGCTCAAATAATGCCAAAACTAAGCAGCAGTGAGAGATGTGTGTACTTTCCAGTATCTCTTGAGCCACACCATCTTGTGCCAAATGCAATATACAGCAGGACACCACTCCTGTCCTACAAATTAAGACCAGGTAAAATCAGGTAGGACCAGGGTGAAAAGCAAGTTGTCCAGAACACTGATGCCAAAGTATCCTCTCCTCAAATGTCTGTATTTGGAATATTCAGCTACACAATGCACTGATCTTTTAGCATAACTTAAGGTACTAAAACACCTACCTGAATGTAAAGGAGGAAAAGCCTTTTTTGTTAGAGTTATATTACTCAAAACCATAGCAATAATTGAACAGTACTCTTTAAATTGTAAAGGCTAAGAGCTATGGAACATCTAGTGCTTACCACATAATGCAGAAACAAACAGTTCAGAAGCAGTGAAGGCCAGGATTTACAAGCAAAACTTATCTAGAAAAAAAGCTTATTAATGGTGGGTTTTATTTGCATCCTGCTGTCACTCCAGTGGGTTCAGTCCAGCAACAGATGTCCATTTAGATATCAATCCCTATTTTAGGGTTATTAAGAAAAGTAACCAATTCATCATAACATTTCAGGAAAATGTATCAATTTCAGAGCTAGCTACTCCCTGGTTATGGATCACAGATTTAAAGGACTACCAGGAGAATAAGATGAGGAAACTGTTATTTGGGAAAGATTGTACATTCTGACTTAGCAATGTAGTACAATAATCAGAAAGCAGGATATGCTTAGTAATGAGTGTGGATAACCAACCTTATAGTTGGCCTGGGAGCTGGGGAAAGTGCTTACTGTTTGCAGACATAACTTTTCCCTTCGTCAACCTGCCATGCAGCATTGTTGCATTGTGAAAAGAAGACTGCATTTTCACTGTAGCTGTCTGAAGACTTCACTTGATTTAGCTTCTCTGGTCACCTGCAGAAGGCAAAAGATTTCACACTCATTTTGCAGAAGAACAAATTGAGTAATTATGAAATCATACTACTTGCTGAAGGATACTTTGCAACACTTTAGTACAGAAGTGAAATTACAGGACCCCATACGTCATATTAGAGCCTCTTAAGATACTGAAGATACAGTAAATGAAAGAGCCTGTTACTCACAGGAATAAAGACTCTGGACACTGGTCAGTTTCAGCAGCATGTGTCACACAGCTAGACATGACAAATCGCTGGTTCTTTTGCTATCTCAGTATGTATTTCTGCAAAACATGTCTAACGTGCAAAGTGATATTAGCACATTGACAGACATCATTAACACTGCCACTGTGCTGCTGGTTCATTACCTTTCACATTTCTGAATCTTCCACATTTAAGGGGTTCTGTATAACAGACGTAGGAAGTTTTAAAGATCTAACCTTTCCTAAGCTTCTTTTTTTCCTTTTAACTTCTTCCACCAGAAGCATCATGGGCACCACACTGGCAGCACTGACACATTGCAAAGCACTTGTGCTCACCTTACACCATTTGTCACATATCATCGCTGATCCAAGCTCACAAGCTGCTCTTATATATGTTATATGCACAATATGAATTCTGAGAACCTGCTGTCAAGCAGCATTATAAAAATCCTTTAGAGCCAAGTTCTTTAAACATTTATGGCTAACTGCTATGCGAGTCAAGTGCACTGTTTATATTACCAAATGTCATATCTAATTCCCTGTTATGAACCCTTGAAATAAAATTATGTGATAATTATACAATCTGTTTGAAACCTGACAAATATAGCCCCAGTACAAATGATTTATGAAGATAATGTGTTGCTATAGCATAATGGTACTTCTTAATGGAAGCAGTAAAGCTGTTTCCTATGCTCTGATAACCACAGTGATTTCTTACACAACTACTGATTAAGCAATAGATAATGTAGGCATTTTGGAAACTATATATGCCACAGATTTGTTTCAGGCTGTCCAAAAGTTATGGCCTGTCTACCTAACTGGCCTGTTAGCAAGGTATAAGCTTCATTTGGGCTGTTTTACTTGCTCCTACCCAATTTACTGCCACTGCATTAGATTTATGTTTAGAGTAATGCTCAGTTTAGTCTCTTTTTGTAAGAACTGCTGTTAATCAGAAAATTAATGACTTGGCTGGTGTTTTGTGAGACATTAGTAATGCCTACCCTGCTCTCCTGGAAGGGACTTCGGATTATAACTGATGAGCATGAACTCCCACACGTGAGAAAGGCTCCTTGCTGGCCTGATGAGCAAGCTCTGCTCCTCAGAAAGAACCACAGGTGACAGTATTTGAGGCACAGGCAGCAAAGTGCAGCATAGTGACATCTCCTGTGTGTCCTCCCTTTGCTCCTTCACCATGGGCTCTCCCTCCCACCAAGAGGGGAATGTGATGTGCAGGAGGCAAAGTGATTCAATATACTTTCAACTACATATTATATTATTTTCCTACCTCCTTTTCTCACCAGATGAGAAGTTAAGTCTCTTCTCAACTGTTCCAGCATCATTATAATTAATATGTATGGCAGATGATCAAATTAATTGTTTCTGGATTCAAATCTAATACTGGTAAAATGTTAACAATTTAAATGAGACCCTCAATTTTCTACACATTTCTGCAGAGAGTTTAGTAATTGCTTTAGCTTTGTTCATTCTGCCAATCCATGCTTCAGAACACCGATTTCATTAATGAGCAGCTAAACATGACTGCCCTGCTGATGATTTGTCCCCATGCTACCTGGGAAATGTCATTTGAAATGGCCTAAGCTCAGTAAAAGGGCACTGAAAAAATTTAAGCAGCAGCAGTTTGTTTTACTCCAAATTGCTTCATGTAGAAGAAAAATTGTATCTTGTAAAGTCATATCCAAAATCACATCGAGAAATGATTGGTGCAACTTGCAAAATCATATCTGGTGTGAAGACATGACTATTTTTCTGGGGCTTAATTATCATAAAGTGCATCAGTGCTAGAATCATAGTCTGCTTAAGGAGATGCTCTAGTCTGGTTTGTTCTTACCTTCACTCTCCTTTTCCAGTAATGCTAGATCTGTAAAGCATGAACACTTAATATTTCAGAACCAATGTCAAGTGGACATGATGAAAGCAAGACTGAAAAAAACCTCATTATTCCTTCCTAGTAGTATTCAGTATTTTTCTGTGCTCAGTTGAGAACTTCTACTGTCTTCATGCTTTCAGGTAGGCAAAGGAACATTGGTTAAGGGAACAGAATAGTGTCACAGATATGTTTCTTTCTATTTTTAGTGAAAATGTATCCCTATTCATTCAAATCTTCAGGATATTTTGTTATGTGAGTTTAGGTATGCTCAAAAGTTGTTAGATAAATCCCTCCTGTGACAGGCAGCTGGGGAGGAGTGATGGCAAGAGGGGAGGAGATGAGGACTGTGAACTGGGACCCTGTTAGCTAGAAACACTTGCTCAGACAAGGGAACACTTACTTAGCTACACTGTACAAATCAATTCCCTGAAATTCTGGGAAGGTTTATGATTGCCCTGGGGTTTGCTTCAACATCTCCCCTGCTACTGAGTGAGGTTAGATCTCTTCCTGTAAAAGGTTGACCCTTATAGTGCTCTGTTGCCTGCAGATGACCAAGACACCTGCTAACACTGCTGAAAATTGTTGTGAGAACATTTTTAGCATCAACAAAATAGGATTTTTTTCCTTCAACTTTGTTCTGTTCAAGAATTTCAGCTGAAGCATTCCTAAGAAAAATATATCTGTGACACACTAAAGGACTGGTAGTTATGCAAAGTTCTAAGCAACTGAAAGCACAGCCCAGAGGAAAGAAACTAACACATAAGCAGCCACTGCTACCTGTACTGCCAAAGCAAGGATTAGCCCTAAGAGAATCATCAGCATGTGACTGTCCTCATGAATAATTTTAAGGCAGTTATTTAAATTAGAAGTACAGCAGGTGTTAGATGCTAATCTGTTGTGTGAAGTAATTACATTAGTTCTATGCAATGTAATTGCAAGTGAGTGTAACAGGCACTGAAGTCGGGGTGGGAGATAAGAGTAACAAGGGTAAAAGGCTGCAATACACAGGTGAACTCCATGCATTTATGGATGAGGCAGAAATGGGAAATCCTGTTAGTTCTGACTGGACAGGTAACCATGCCATGGTCAAGCAGAGTTACCAGAGTGCAGCAGGAAGGATGATGCCAACCATACAGCAGCTGTCAGTTCTCCACAACATTTAAGGAAATAGCTTGAAAAACGCAAACAGATTTTATCAGCTGCTATGTACTATTGCCACAAGGGTATAAAGTTCACTGATATTTTGAGACATTCACAGATGTGAGAAGGGAGCTGCAAGGAGCCTCAAACAAATTAGATTCAACTGCTGACTGTTTCCCTCTCCACTGCTTTTCATGCACACACGTGCTGGAGATCTCCCCCTTCACCCCAGCTTGGTCTGTTGACAGCAAGCTTGGATGTCTCCCTCGAGAGGAGCTGGCTCACCAGGAGACACTGCAACCTTGATTGCAAGACAAGGGAGGTCCTTCAGCAATCCTCTACCTGGGCAGTTAGGAGTGTGTTACCAGCAGTGGGAAGGACCTACTGGTACCTGAGCCTGTGGAGCCCCTACCTAGAGTGGATTGTAAGCAACATGTGAAAAGGTGCAAGAATTTCCCTGGGAGAAAATGGTGGGAGGAAAGGGTTTGAAGGAGCCAAGACGAACTTCACAGGAATGCAAAAAGTGCATTTTTGAGTTGGGGAAACAGAATGAGGTGGCTTGAGCCTGAGACAGGCTGGAGAGCTGGGAAGGAAGGAGAGGAGGTTCCCCAAAATCCCACCTACTGTGTAGGTGGGTCGTGCTGTAGAAAACAGGGTGAAGGTTATTGAAGGTCATCAAAATTTAGCAATATGGATTAAGATCACATGATCAAAGGCAAATCTACTGGAGAGGATTTCCCAGGTGTACTACAAAGAAGAAACCCAAGAGGTACATTGTCCCTCTGGCTTGCTACCATCAGAGAACCAATGCTCAGAATCCCAGACCTTCATGAGGTTTGTTGCACATTTTGAGATGCTTCTCCACAGCCAGACACTTCTCCTGACCTTTTCTTTGCAGACACCTCCCAGACACTTCCCACTCACAGACTACTTCAGCCACAGTCAGAGGTCTGAAATCCAAGTCCTAGGGGTTCTCTGAGCGACTGCTGGTTCCAAGCACAAACCAGCCTTCATGCTCTGAAATTCTGCATTCATACAAGACAAGCCACAGTCTCATGTCTGTTCTAGGTTCAGCTGGAAATACATGGTTTCTCTGACCCTTGCTTTTTTCTATCTAACTAGAAAATATGTTCAAAAGGTTGGAGTAGGGAGAGCACAGCTTTGTTACAAGAAAGAAGTTGTGCTTTTTTCATGTAGACAAATCACATGTAGACAAATACCTTAAAATCAGAGCAAAGGAAAATATTTATCTCCATATTTTGTAGCTATTGACCTCTATCAGTGTCCAAAAGGTAAAACATTTGACTTCTGAGTGGTTTTTGGTTGCTTTTTTAATTCTCCAAGAATCCTGGTGTGATGATTAGATCAATTTCTGTCCATTAGAATTTGAAATTAATCTATTTTGCAACTAGTGAGTGCCCTTCTAGTATTTCACTGAGCATTTTTGATAGATGGATGAATTTAAATAGAACAAAAATGTATCTGATAATGAAGTCATTATGCTTCTTCTGATTTAATCAGAATATTTGTACCATATAAGTCCATTAGAATAGCAATGAGATGATTCATATCAGGTTTCTTCAGGGAAATAGCAAGCATTTTTAAAAATTTTATATTTCCAGCAGTGTGACTTTTGTCTCTTGCAACCATCCACTTCACACCAAGCTTTGGTATGCTCATTGTGCATCTCTGCAGCCCTATGATCCAATTTCAATGCTTTCTTAACAAAGGTGCCATATGAAGAACTGTATTTTACCTTTAACCCATATTCATTATTCAGATAAATGCTTAGAGGGAAATGAGTTCATAAACATACATCTAACAGAGCTTCTGTGGAAAATCCACTATCTGTTTCTCACTTGCGTAAGGAGACCCAAGGACAGACAAGGATCAGGAAAATTGCACCATCAGTGCTGCAGGACCGCAAAGTCCTGCCCACCCAACCCAGGAGTCCCCCAGGTACTAATGACATTCTTTGGTGAAAAAGCTGTTTGTGCCCATTTGCCAAATACATGCTACACCTATTTTTGGGTCTGTCTCCCAACCCAAAAAGCTGTGGGGTCATCCTTCATCCCACCACCAGTAGGTTGGATCCTACTCCACTGACCCTAATATAATGTTATGATGCAACTCTGCTGCTGGGATTCCTCACCCTCTCATCCCTGATTGAACAGGTATAGCAACTACAGATGCAACTGAACACATTCACCATTACCTCAACCCACTTTCTACTCCATGCCAGGCACCAAAAAGCACTGTGAGAAACAGCAGCACTGTTCAGCAATACTTAAAACATTGGTGTGTTATCAACACTGTTTTGATCACAAATTCAAAGCTCAGAACCATATGAGCTCCTAACAAAATCAACTCCATCCCAGCCAGACTCAGAACAGGTTTTGCTATCAATATTTTGTTCTGTGTCTTCACTAGTGGCATTTAGCAGATAATTACAAGTTCATGGTCATGTGAAAGATTTACCAAGGTAAAACACTTCACCAACTTTGAGTGACTCATATTAAACTTCACTGTAGGCTTTCTGATGACAAACCAGGATTGTATGTCTCTTATCTTATACTCTGATTCCAAAAGGCAGGTCCCCAGTACAAATGCCTGCAGTCAACACACCTTTCTTTGGACAAGCCTTTGTGTACAGTTGACTGCAAGCATTTACCTAGGGCTAACCTCATCCACACCCCACATAAGGGCTAGAGGAGCAGCAAAGAAATCCATGTAGACATAGTTCAGTAATGTGGTTTGTTTCTATATTGACTGGTACAAGCTGAGGGCAACATTTGATTGTGCCACTAGAAAAGCAGAAGAAGACAAGATCAAAATGAAATAGCTTTATGGGAAAATGAGGAATTAGCAGAATGCTCATAACTAACTGCTGTTTGTAAGGCAGTTTTTAACCAAAATTTTTGGTCTATATGTTCTGTTTCACATCCTTACCCATATACTAAACAGACTATTATAACAAGTCACTGACATAGCTAAACTTTAGCACATATTTCTAATCACATCCAAAATAACTAAATATCTCAAATAACAATGCTCTGAGTTTCAGTCATGCTCTACATGTTAGTAAATATGATACTTTAAACATCTCATTAGGTAAGACACTTTAGAGAAAGATTTAGAAATTTCAGCTCCAGCATATCACAAATTTCAACTCAATCCAGCCTGCAAACTGTGGCAAACCTGAGGATAACTGTAACGGAACCTGCAAATGGTCATTAACAAAAAAGGTGGAAAAAGCAGTGTTTCAGTAGTTTTAAGCTTCACAGGCACTTATTCTTAAATGAGAATTGTTTTTCACTTGTTTGTCAAGTACGAGTATAATTTCCACGTTTGACTGAAGTTAATAAGGAAATAAGACCATTTTCTTTGCTCCTCCATATTATTCAGACCTGTTGAGTCTCTCATAGTAGGTGCTCAGCAAAGGTCTCACAGGCAGTAGAGCACATTTAGCTATTTATGACCCCAATACAGTGAAGCAACATTGCTCTCCACCCTCTCTAACTTCCCTCTGCTTCACAACATTGTGCTGATTCCTTTGCCAGCTCCAGAGCTTCGTCCTTCAGCAAACTGTTTAATTTAAATTGAGAGTCTGCTACCTGCTTCCTGAGCTGGTTTTACCTTTCTGCAGAAAGAGATGCAGCAAGGACCAAAGCAGGTACAAGGCAGGTCAGCAGAGCACACAACCAGAAGCCAAGCCCCCTGTTCCTGATGATGGGGATTCATTGCACCACCTCGTCTCTTAAATCTGTGTCCTTGTACTCAGGCAGCTGGTCCTCCCCCACCCAAGGCACAGTGTATTTCAGCTCACCACTGAACTACCCAGAGGTCCATTTTGCACCTATGAAAGCCAGAGCAGTGAAAGATTAATTTTTCATCCTTATCCACGTCCCAGGACATAAAACACTCCTCTGTATTTCACATCCTTCCCATCACATCTGAAGCAGCATCAGCCTATCTAGAGGTTCTGAGTGCATTCAAAAACAAATGTTTGGGTGAAAGGCCTATTTGACCTCTGATGGATATTTCCCCTCCAATCATTCCCTTTTTCCAATTGCAATTCAGCTGAGGCTGCATTTGGACTAAGTTCTTATTTATTGCTCAACAACAACTCACTTGACAACAGGTGAATTATTGACTATTGACTGACACCAAACGCAGTCTCATCCTCTTCTGTCACTCATGCAGCCTGCATAAACCATTTCAGGAGCATCACAGAAAGGGGTGCAGAAAGGATGCTGCTGCATGGCAAAGGATCTTGACTCTCATTTTCTTTCTGTTTGGAAATGAAACAATAATCAAGCCAAGCCTGAATGCATAGTTCCTCATAAGAAAGCAGTTCACAGCCAGGAGAATTGGTCCTAGATGACTGATTGTTTTCTGGGGGCCTGAAAAGCCCAGTCAGTGCTGAGGGATCTTTCAGAAAGAATTCTGACTCTGCTTTCAGGAAAAATGATATCACACACAATGTTTCCTAAAGTCAGATAATTTTTTCCCCCATGGATGGATCCCCTTAATTGCAAGATGAGCTTTTCATAAAGCCATAACCAGTGGAGACGTCAAATAAGTGGTATTGGTAGGTTTAGTTAAAATTCTCCAACTGGATTTTACAAAGCATAAAGTTTCCTTACCTCTAACACACCTGAAACTCCCTTAAGAGCAGTCACTGTTAGGAAGCTAAGTTTCAGGTTCTTAGCTACCCTTTTTGTTCACGTAGGGCAGATGATAATTATCAGCATTGCCTAATTCAAGCAATACATTCTGCAAGAGCTACCTGTACATGCTGCACAACTCTAAATTCACAAAGCATCATCTGGAGTAGCTCAATAAAATTCTCTGCTCCAGGCACAGCAATGGTCAAAAAAATCTAATCAAACAATTGGATGCCTAGAAAATGTGATAGAAAATACTGAAATTGGAATAAAGTCCTCAGATCAATATTACTCTTTCAGAATGTAAATAAAGACTGAACAGCCTAGCTGCAAAGTAAGGTGAAGTTATAAGCTTCAATTTTTACTCAGTCTACAGAAAGGCAAAGAGTTTGCAGAAAAAAAAAGGGCAAATTGGTGGTGCCCTGATTTTAAAATCACTTGGTCCCCTCATTACAGCAATCAGTATGAACATACGTGAGGAACACAAACCCGAGGCTCTGTCAGCATCTGCAGGCTCTACTCATGCTCTGTCTTACAGCCAGAACACTTTGTGGCTCAAGCTGTCTGAAATAGATACTGTGGGCAGCAGCACAAATACTGAATTTGTCAAGAGAGCTGACACTGCGTTCAGCACATCTGTAATTGCAATCTGGCCCCTACCAGAAGTAATTCCAAACAACCACTTAGGAACAATATTTTTCTCCCCCTCCCTTTCTATTTTTAAAGAAACTCAGAAAAAGTCTTTTCAGATGACTCAGTGCTCCTTATTGCTGCATCCCACCAGACTGAGACTGACCTATATGTACACACACATCCACACACCACTGGAAAATACAGCAGCCACTGCCCATGTCCCTGCTGGATAAGTAGGACCCTCTCAAATCTCTGCTGCAGCACTTGGTGAATAACTTCAGAAGGAAAAGTGTTTTGCTGCAGCAATCTTGCAAAGTCCTTTTCACACTGCAATCCTGTTATCCTGCCTTCCCGGGGTTGTTGCACCACCAGGGAAACTGCTTCACCAGCCAGAAGGAGCTACAGAGCCTGTCTGGGAGTACAGATACCTTTCATTAAAATCACAAAATAAAAGCACTTACAGCTACGTTTATCTGTAGTCTCTGAAAGCACAAAGAGGAAATGACAGAAGGTTTTTCTCTCCAGAACAGCTTTTAGATGAATACACCATTTTCACTGAAGGAAGAAGAGTCTTAACAGGAAAAGGTATTTTTGCTATCTCACCCAGTTAGCACACAATACACATTTATCTGTTAAGATATGGTCAAGAGGGAAGTTTGGTATGGGTAACTTAATCGCTGTGTTGCTGACAGAAAGGCAATTCGAGGCTGTTAAGGCTCACAGCAGGTATCTGCTAGCTACCAGTATGTGCTTAAATCCTGCAGTACTCAGTGGCAGGTGGAGGTGTTTGCAGAATCGAGGACCTCCAGATAATGGTAGCAGACTTAAAACACATCTATTCATTTCAGGATAACGTATGTAAAATATTTGGGTTCCCTAAATATAAAATCTCTGCTTCCCTTAAACAAGAGAAATTGTAACTTATAGCCTTCATATCTTGATTCATGCACTCTGAAAACTGATTTTATTATTATGCATCTTTACACTGGCTTCTGTTTAAAACTGCTTGTTCAGCATCCCAGTGTATAAAGCCACAACTGAAGCTAAAGCAAACACTTGATCAAAGCTGGAGCTGTTTTGTAGACAATGGCAAGAACACTTAGAGAAACAAAACATTTAAGAAAGAATAAAGTTACCCAACTAAAGAAAACAAAAAGGGGTAAGCTACCAAGTTGTTACCAATGCTAGGATTCTTTGTTTGAGTGGCATCTTGTTTTTTCCAGTTTTATGAAATGAATTGCTGCCCTGTTCTATGCAGAACTGGGCCCACACTGCAGACACTCAGACCCACAACTTCTTTTACCACAATTGCCACGTTATCACAGGAAAAAAATCCCCTAACTTATTTCAGGTAAATTGTTTTGTCAATGTTTTTCTTTTTCAAACAAATACTGCAAGTTTTTTAAAGACAGAAATCAATTACTGCTATAATGATTTTCAGTATAGCAGTGCCAATGCCAAGAAGTAATTATGGTTTATTAGATTTGCTGTTTTACTGGAAATGCCCCCACTGATGATAAATTGTTAGACTACTCGGTCTGGATGCTAGACCACATCCAACATTAGAAGAAATGATGAGTTTAATTAGACTAACTGTGATACCATGCTGTATCTTTCCATTCAATGGTACCATCTTCTCCGTGAAAACCAAAAAACAAACCACAAAATACCTGAAAGTTTTGATTCCACAAAGCTAATGAAATAAATTAAGGATCAAATTTCCCCACAGATAATTTTTTAAAACAAATTTAAAGTTTAAAAGATTTAATTGCTCCCTTTCAGCCACATCTTCCCCACAGTCATTTCAACTGTGTACATTTTGTAATTATGGATGAGTTTATTTGACTGACAAAGGTATTCTCTAATCATTTTTTGTGGCCTTATTTTGATGAGAATATACTTTAGCATCAGGGAGAAACACTGCAGCACATAAAAGTTTGAAACTGGTTGAGCAAGCTTGAAGTTGTTACCTCTTCCACGACTTGCAAGGGCTTTCCTTTTGCTGTGACACAGAGATCTGCCTGAAGGAAGGGGCAGAAATGAAAGAGATACAACTGGGAATGCTGGTCCTGCTGGAGCAGGAACGTGTGGCTGTCACCAGGCAGGAGGCTGCAGATAGATATCTGTCCCTCTTTCTCTCCCAGAACCTTTCTGAGACCAGGAGGCCACTGACCACTGCCCACAGAAAACTCAGGAGTGGCACAGTTCAGTGTCTCTTCAGCAGCTTTGAGGGGAGAGTGAGGCAGCAAAGCACACACAGACAGACAGACAGACACACACACAGACAGAGGCACACAGACATAGACATAGACACAGACAGAGACACCCAGACAAGGAAAAAGACAGACACACACACAGACAGAGGCACACAGACATAGACATAGACACAGACAGAGACACCCAGACAAGGAAAAAGACAGACACACACACAGACAGAGGCACACAGACATAGACATAGACACAGACAGAGACACCCAGACAAGGAAAAAGACAGACACACACACAGACAGAGGCACACAGACATAGACATAGACACAGACAGAGACACCCAGACAAGGAAAAAGACAGACACACACACAGACAGAGGCACACAGACATAGACATAGACACAGACAGAGACACCCAGACAAGGAAAAAGACAGACACACACACAGACAGAGGCACACAGACATAGACATAGACACAGACAGAGACACCCAGACAAGGAAAAAGACAGACACACACACACCCCCACACACCTCTTCCTCTGTCCATTTTGAGGCAGTGCTGCCATTCCTGGCTCTGCTGCCAAGCTCCCAAAGCCTAACACACACAAAAAGCTGCCTCAGAGAGGCTCATGAACCCTCCTGTCCCCTCACCTGTGCCCCCCAGCAAGTCCTGACGCTGCTGGGGATGGCACAGACCTGCTGGGGTCAGCCCTGAGGGGGAGCCCATCCCCTCCTCAGGTGAGGGGAAGAGAGCCAGGGGCATGGCTGTGACAGGAGTGCTGCTTTCCTAAACCCAGTTCCCAAAGAAAAGAGAGGCTGTGAGCCATCAAACACTTCACAAAAAATAGAGGGAAATGTTAAAAGATTGCAAAAATCAACTTACAGCGCAGGATGGGGCTGTGAGGGTCAGTGAGCACTGCTTCCTGGCAGCAGGTGTCTGTGGGCTCACTTGCTCACACTCACCCTTTATTTTTGTGTTTAGGACTAAAAGTTCAAGTGGTTTCAGTCAAGCATTGCCAGGGTGTTTGTGCTGTGCACTGGCTGTGGGGACTTCTCTGTGAGGGGTGTCCTGGGCTGCCCCGTGCTGGACATGGACATTTCCCATGGGCTCTGCCACAGCCCACACAGCCAGAGCCCTCAGCAATGCCACCGGCACCTCTGGAAACCATTTCAGAAAGCTCAGGGTGTGCTTTTGTGGAACAACTCTGAGGAGCACATCCATTGGAGAGCTTTGGTGGATGTGGGTCATTCCTCATATCAAAACCCCGGCAGGTTTCTAGGGAATTCCATGCTGTTACATAATGCGCTTCAGAGACCAGAGGCAAGAAACAGCTCATGCCATAAACTGGCCAAGTTTAAGCAGGAACATTCATCAGAAGAGAACTATGGCCGTGGAGGCTGAATTATTTCTCTCTAAACATCTTGAGCTCAGCTCAGGACTTTTGCCGAATCTTCATCTGGCTCCTAGAGCAGGGTTGATTTCCAGGCAAACCTTGCCAGGATCCTTAGATCTAAGGCAGATCTGCCAGAAGGCAGATTTCCTCTGGAAAGGGATGCTATCTCCAGGTCCTGTCAGCCTTTCCAAGACTGTTTCATTTCTGCCACACACTCAGGAAAATGTCCTTCCAGCACTGCAAGTTAGAAAGCCCCACAAGTGCTGAATGAAGTTGAGCTCCAACAGTTTCCAAACTCTTGTTGCAGAGGTGGAATTGAGGCTAGAAAAGAACCTTCTTTATTTGGGTGTTTGGGTTTTTTTCTTAGAATTTCCAGTTGGCAGGAAAATTTGAAAGTTTGCAGTTTTCTTCACTTGGGATTGAAACCACGTATCAAACCCACACTGGCAGAGAAAATCATGGCAAATCTCTGCCTAATCTGTCCTTTAAACCTCAGCAATGGAAGTCCTACAGTCTTTTTCAGTCATTCAAATAAAAGAGGAAGAAAAAATCCTTGCCCATGACTCCTTCACCAAGGGAGAGGCAGATCAGCTAGTCTGAGAAGTGCTGATTTGGGCTGTATTTTAGCAAATCATGATGCATTTTGAGCATCCTCATAGAAGCAGAATGTTTTCATGCTTAGCTAGCCCAGAAGTACAGACAGCTTCTAATGCCTAGGTCCTGCTTGTGGCAATTTAAGCCCAGTATTTCTTCCTTTACTTGTCATATCCAGGGAAACAATTTCTTTCTCTTCACAGTATTTTTCAGCTATCCCTTAGAGCTGAGGTGTTTCATTGATCCTCTCCTCTACAGGATGCAGCTACAGCACCTCACTCTTTGCTCATACATCTCACTTTTGGTAGCTCTCAACTCCCTTGCACAGGTCTATGTCTTATTACTAAGTACAGTGCCACTTACACCAGTGAGATGTTCCCAGAGCACTGTGTACATGTCACTTCAAACATTTTAAATGCCACACTCTTCCTTACATATTGCACTACCTGGGGGGAAAAGGAGAGGTTTTCCTGATAGCAGGAGGATAACTGTGTGACTCAAAGATCCTTTTTGTATTTGTCACCTGCTTTCCACTGTCTGTAACAATTAATTTTATGATTTCTGGTCACTAAAAATCTTACAGTTCATCTTCCTATCCCCTCCTCACAGCAGGATACTTTGCTCTCAAATTCCTTAAGGAACAGCCAAGCCTCTGGAGAACGTTTTCTCTGTAGATTTGTTTTCCATCTGGAAATCTTACCAATTATAGGAGGGAACCAAAATGTGCTGTCTTGTATTCATCCTCTTTATTATCTTCTCCCACTTTGCCTTCCCAAAAACTCATCTGGATTACAAAAAAGTGCCTTTCACCATCATATTCTCAGTATGTCCACTGTGCTGATCAGGTCAAAGGCACATAAGTCCTTCTCCCCACTTTGTCTGCTTCTCTGTCCTAAGCTGTCTTCAGCTTAATTCTGAAACCTCAGCCTATGTCCCTGGGCTGTCTGTTCCCTCACATAAAGTGCCTCATCAATCCCAGTCTTCCCTTCAGATGATTCTATTTGTTGTTGTTGAGGTCCCATCCACACACTTACCTTGGCCCCTACCACTGCCACCATTATCCTTCATTCCTTTCATTTTTAACCCAGAACTTTAACTGGCTTTATTTCCCACATTTTTCTGGACCTCAAAGTAGCTATACAGCTCTTTCCTTCATTCCTCTTCATTCCTTATCCCCCAGGGCAGGAAGCACATATCTAAGGTGCTTGTAAAAAACAAAAATTTGGTTATGTTTTTGGTTGTCCTTCCCAGTGCTGTACCTTGACTATGCAAATTCACATCACCACCCCTCTTCCTTCACATCTTTGTTCAGTTTATAAGCCACAAATCTCATTTACTGTTTAGCAGTTTTACAACCCAAGACACTTTCTACATCATTTAGATTTTAGACCATTTTTGATTTTCACATCACTGTTTTCCCATAGGCTGAATCACTCTACTCTAGATAATTGATAGAAGGAGACAGGTTCTCCTAAAATTGTTGTTTAGCAAAATGCAGATAATCACAGTGGTTTGGAACCAGAAGAACGTGCTTTAATAATTCCTGGCTTTGGAACATTGATAGAACAGGAATAGAAAACATCAAATATATGTATACAGAGAGATTTGTGTGCACATGTAGACAGAAATAAACAGAGCTATAAATTTATAAATAAAAAGTAAATTGATTATTGCCAGTTTCTATACTCTTTAGTGCATTTTCTTTTGGCTTTACTACAGATGGCCTTTCTTTAGATCAAGGTCTAGCTTCCTGGAAGCATATTTTCATAATTTATTAGTTTTAGAAAACAAAATCCAAAAATACTGCGAGTCTTAGCATGCATATCCCATGGCACTTACTTTAAATATAAAAGGCCAAATGCTGCTGATCTTGTGGCAGTAGAAAGCCCACTCAATGAAGTTACATTTTTGCTTAAGGAAGAAGGTTTCAGTCCAGGATGTTATTTGTTTTGATTTATATAGATTGTTTTCTGCAGAATTTTACAGTGAAGATGATTTCCACAAAGAAAAGCTATGCAAACATGTTAATCAGTTTACAGATGGACACATCTCTATCACAGAAAATTTGTTATCCCTTAAAGGTAAATAAGAGAAAAATTGTTGAACTAACATTAATGATGGACCATGCAGCCCCAGGATTGCTAAATAGTTTAAGAAATATGGGACAGAAAAGAGAGGCGACTAACAGAAATCCACTTTTAAGCCACTGTAACACCTTCTTCACCACTGTTTGATTCATCACTTTAATTACACAGAAAACAGTTTCACAAGTCATTTTTGTAACTGAAGTGTTTATTCTCATCCTATGGGCCACCTCTGACGCTGTAAATAGAAAAACTCCGAATCTCATGCTGCTGCTGAAACCTCATACACACTAATGGCTACTTAGATCAAATAACCCAAAAGCCAATGCTCTGTGTTGCTAATGGGGCTCTGTGTGACTGAGACTCTGCAGGAGCTCAGGAGCCCCATGGAGCTGTTCCCCAGCTCTGCAGAGCACTTGCATGTGGATCTCCCTGGCCACACAGCTGGAACTGCTGCCACATCTCACACAGTTCAAAGCAAATGAGCTTATACAACTTTCCTTGAAAGTTTTGCAAATTACCAAGTTCTGGATGGTTTGTAGAACCAGGTTGAGCTCAGTAATTGCTACAGGAATCAGCCAGGTTGAACAGCTGAGAATATCAGAGGATATTTCTCTCATCGTTCAATAGAAAATATCTTTGTGTATCTGCTCAGTAACCACAGGCATTACATTGAGGGTTGGCAAACTGATGTGTCTTGGCCTGGACCAGAGAACAGAAAGCAAATCCTGGCAAGGGCTGCTGGGCAGCATCAGCACAAGCCACATCCATGGAGTTAATGAACTCAAGGAGTGAAGCTTTTAAAGGAATGAATATCCAAAAAATTAATGAAATTTTTCATTTCATTAGGAAGTGAATACTCTTTCTTTTTATTCTGCATCATTTAAACCATAAAGACAGCCCCTATGGAAAGGGAAGGCATCTGAAAAAGTGATTTCATCTTTATCCATTATCTTTCTAAACACAGCATCTTAGTGCCTGTGCTTTGAGTGTTCTCCAGAGAGCCAATAGGATTTCTTAATGGACTTTGTGCTGGGCTGTGGGAGGATGGCTCTGGCATTTATTTCCTTGCATAGCTTCACCTAACAATATAAATGCAGCACAGCAGCTGAGGAATGATGGAAGTTGTCAGTTACTGCCTCGCATGTGGGAATCTCTCCTTTTCAGTGCATTTGGGTGGGTTTCCTGCCAGAGAGAATTACAGTCCAAATTTCTGTGCCATATTTAAAGCATAATTGTGTTTAACAAACCCAGCAAAAAGTGGCAAGCAGTGAAAGAGTGAGACAAAGCCCAGACTTGCTTCCAAACAAGCCCTGGGCTAGTTGAGCCAGGCATCTCTCAAGAGCTGTGCCTGAGGATGCATCCAGCAGGATGGGGTGTCACAGGGAGCCACAGAGCAGCTGCTGGAGGTGCATGGGGCCTTGGCAGGGTTAGAAGGGACCTCTAGAGATAATCTAGTCCAACCCCACAGCCAAGACAGGGTCACCCAGAGCAGGTTACACAGGAATGCATCCAGGTGGGTTTTGAATATCTCCAAAGAGGAGACTCCATGACCTCCCTGGGCAGTCTGTTCCAGTGCTCTGCCACCCTCAATGTAAAAAAGTTCTTCCTCATGTTGAGGTGGAACTTCATGTGTTTTAGTTTATGGCCATTGCTCCTCATCCTGTCGCTGGGCATAACTGGAAAGAATTTGGCACCATGTTGTTTAACCAAAGATGTCCACTCTGGGCCTAAGACCAGGCCACAATTTAAAAGCATTGAGAGACTGCAAATCAGCCACTGCACTTGGCAATTTGTTCCAGTGGTTAATCATCCTCACTGATAAAAACCGTGCTGGATTTGTCAATTGAATTTATTTGGCTTCAGTTTTCTGCTATTCATTCTTTTTATACCTTTTATTTTTTTTCTGAACCACTTAACTCTATAGTAACCATTACTTTTTCCCTGTGGATTTCCACCTTAATTAAGTTACCTCTCCATTTCCTTTTTGATGATCTAAACAATTCACACTCCTAATGGCTGCCACTTTCAGGTAGACCCTAAACAATTCTGCAGCCTGAAATTCTGTGTACAGCTTTTTTTTTTTTCAACATCCCCTGTGGTGTTCTTCAATGTTCCTTTTAAAATATCAGTCTCATTAAAAGCAGATTAAAATGCATTTTGCCCAAATAAGCCTTGCCTCCCAAGTGATCTGCATGACTTTAATAGGTTTCCTCTTCCTCCTGTTAGTTCTCACTTTGCACCAGTCATGGGTTTATAATCCATGTTGTTGTATTTGCTCTGATGAAGTGCAGTGGTGTCAGGATGTGCTACTCTCTGCCAACCCCAGAGCCACCTGAGGCAGGTGGCAGCTCTGCATGCAGCACTGTGGCATTGCACTAGCTATAAGATCTAATAAGATGTGTCATCTGACTTTTTCCCAGGCTGATTCTGCAAAATGGTGACCTGTCCCTTCTGTGACAATGAGCTGCCTGGGGTTGTACCTAACCTTGCAGAGTGCAGCTGGCTTGGCCAGGTGAGCTGTGGCCACTGCATTCTTCTGGACCAGATTTTCTCTCTCATGAGAGTTACGTGTGTGTAGTACAAGGGTATTTATAATCCTCTGTATTTGTTGAGGTATTTTCTATGCAGGCAACATAAGTAAAACAAGCAAGGCATGCAACCCAGAGTTTGTGCTGATGTGTGAGGCACTCAGAGCTCCCATTGCTGTGTTCCAGTATGCATTTGCCTGTGAGGAGATGTGAAATGAGCAACTGTAAAGGTGAAACCAAATTCAGCTGTTCAACATTTTAGAAATCTCCTTATTTGAACCACCATATGTATCACATTTTTTAATCACAGAACTTCTACAGATGCCTTTCCTTTTTTCTTACCAGCAGTGTTGGTGTGTCCAGCTTGTTCAAGAGAAAAAGCTCATAAATAGCACTTAGATTAATTTTAGTAGCTAACATTGTTATTTATAACCAAGAGTTTACAACAGAGGCTGGATGATGACAGAAAGGTGGCAGCAAGAGCACTGCCCTCCTGCCATCCCTCCTTCACCCCCACAATCCCATCCACTGCACTGGAGCCGTGGATTTTGAAGCCCCAGTGGTGGCCCTGGCTACAAATTCCATCCTCTGGGCTTCAACTTATGTAAAAGAGGAGATATGGATACTACACCCTGATGTCTGTGGAGCTGCAGACACAATCTGGCTATGGTTTGTATTTATAATTCAATAGAGTTTTGATTGTCTTTGGGGGGATTAAGGAAAATGGGGCTACAACAAAAGATCTGTTTGTATTTTCAGACTGTGCCTTGTGAAATCCTTACAGGATTCACCTTAATGCATTCCTCGAGTCAGGAGTGAGTAATGTGATTTAGCTTCTACATTTTATAGGATCTGCAGCTGCAGAATTAGAAAACAGAGCCAAAATAAATAATAAAAATAAAACAAGTGCCAGAAAGATACTATTGCCATTCTAAGCAGAAGGCAGCTCCTGTAAACGGCAGTGTCAGGCAGAGCCTGCTGGGCTTCCTCAGGGAGATAACAGGACAGCATCTTTCCATCAATGAAATCATCTGGGATCAGCCTCTGTAGGAAGTTCTTTACAGCTCCTTGTTTCCTGTGTTGTCTTAAGTTAGGTCAGCCATTACTCAGGGACCTGCCATAGATTATAATTTGGCAAATAAAGCATCATATGTGCACAGAGCTGAGTGGTTGAGGAGAAGCAGATAGCAGCAAGTGTGAAAATGAGCAGCAGTGGCTGATTTCTGGCCACACACACCCTCCTTTGTGGTGCACAGGGGTTGAAATCCAGATGTAATATTTAGGGTGTCATAAATAAAGACATAAAGAAGTGCCTGACCTGATCTGACCTGCTGGAAGGGAGGGAGTTAATACATTAGGAGTTTGGGGTGTTTGAAGGCAAACAGTATCAGAGATTAATAATATATCTCACCAAATGCCAAGATTTCTTTAATGCCTCTCTGCTGGTCAGTGTGATTGCTGTGCTGCACAGTACAGTGGGCACAGGGTCTGTCACTCCCACCGTGTGGGGAGTACACTGGTACAGCACTGAAGGATGCACAATACAGCCAACAATTGCTTGGTGCAGAAAGCAATTTTAAAGCAGATGGCCTGCTTAAGCAGATTGTCTGGTAGCATACAGTATTAACACATTTCAACTCTCTTCCTTTCCTTCCCTCCTCCTCCAACCACACATCTGTAACAATTTTACTTTTTTAGTTGCTAATGAAGTCAAGGCAACCAAGAGCAGCTTTAATGCTGGATGAAGCACACGTCCCCTGGAGTGCTGAGTGTGTGACACAGCACAGGGTAGCACTGAAAGTCAGGCTGTTCTTTCTGTGAGCTACCTGTGCAGAGAACTTGGCATCCTCATCTAGACACCTGACAGATAATATATTTCCTTTCCCTATCACTTTGCAATAAATGTCTGAACACTCTTAGTCTTTCAAATACCAACGAAACATATTTTTTTAACAGTTTGGAAACTTCTTTCTGGTTTTATTCTTTTACCCAGACAAGGACTCTTCTGTCCGGTACTTACTGGAATCGATTTTTAATTCAAATTACTCCACCTCTAGGTCACCCTGTCAGCCTGAAAGGTGCAACCATTACATTTCTGTCTTCTCAAGTTTGGAACATATTTTTCATTTTGCAGCTATAGAAATTAGCTCTCTTTGCTCCCAAAAGAGCAGCAGTTACAAGAAATGCACATCTTGAGCAGCAGAAAAACAAGAAGTGGCATTAAGCGAAGGCCTGGCAGAAAGCCTGGGGAGTGTGCTGGTGCCCCACTGCTGTGTTTTGGGGCAGCTCATTTGTTTGTAGCTAATTGGGCCAAAACTCATGGAGCATCCTGGGATGGGGGAAGATGGCTGTAGTGAGAGGAAAACAGTGGTCTGTAAAGGTGCAGCCACATTGCAGAGACACCAATTTGCTGTGATTTCCCTTTGGATGCAATGACCAGATCCATCCTTTGATGTGTTTGGGCACATCATTTTTCTTAACGCTTTTTTTTTAAAATCCAGTCCAGTTCAGATTTTCCTTGAAAATCTGATTTCCTTTTGGGATGAAAATTTCCATTTTCCATCAGTTCTGCTCTGAACCAACAAACTTGGAGTTTCTCCTTTTTTTAGTTTTGAATGTGACCAGAGCGCTGCCTCTCCAAATGCTGTGTGCTTTGTCCTGTCTAGCTTCCATTTATTTTCTGCCTTTGTGCATGCTGTTCACCTTTCACATTTTGGAAATTGCTTTAGATGCAAATAAATCCATTTGCGACTCCACACTCAGGATTTTAAAAGTTACTAGAAAATTCAAAGTAACATACAACAGATCTGAGCTTTTGCTGCTGAGTCACATAATTGGTTTTAGGGGTTTTGGTTTTCTCATTTTCTCCTTTTATTAACAGATGTTCTCTTCCATTTTAAAGGGCCTCAAAATGTTAATTGTATAAAGTACCACGTCTGATCATTCTTTATCCTCTCTGTTTTTCTGCTTTTTCTTTCTGCAAGATCACCAACCAGTACTCAGCACATTTAATTCACTCTGCAGACCTCAGTTACAGATTAGTAGACTGATTCCTTTCACAGAGCATGCTGAGATTTAGAGAAATAGAAGTAAGCAGAAAACACTGGACTTTAAATAGGAGTTCAGACAGAAAAACAAGTTACCTGGCTTAGAAAGTTTACAAAAAGCAGCTGGACTGGGCTGCAGGAACTATGTCCATGCTTTTAGCATGAGTCAAATAGGAGGATTATTTTTTCAGTTTTGCATGGAAGATGGAAGTATGAGCAAAGTCCTGCTGTCTGGTGTTCCCAGTGGGTGTAGACTATGCTCTCAAACCATAGGCACAGCTTAGCTTGGGCATGGCAACTATATTTATGGTCCCATTTTGTTGTTCTTGAGCCCCACACTGTCACTGACTCAGATGGAATGAACATTTTGGGTGGGCTGTAGGGCACATTGTCCGAGTTGTGTTTTGTCATTACTTGACCTTCCAGTAGGCTTCTAGGCAGGTGAGCACTTCCAAGCTGAAACCAAATGAAGCACTCTGAATGTTCACCTGGAGGATCCTGGCTCCCAAACGTGCCTCCAACCACAAGCCCTAATACCCCAGGACACTTTGCCTAACTCAGAGTCATGGGCAGGTGTTTTCTCTTGAAAAGGGAAAATATCTTTCCCTTTTCTTCTCAGTTACACTTCCCAGATCCATTCACAAGGGCCAGAGCTCAGGGAAGGAGGGGCCCCAGGGCAGCAGTTACACAGATATCAGCTTCTTCTCCAAGTATTCAGAAATCACATGAAGAAGTGCTTTCAGCCATTGAAAACTGCTGAAGGTGACCCAGTGAGCAGGCAGCAGCAAAGACGCTTTGCCCCTGTTTCCTCCACTGCCTTCTCTGCTCGGACGTGGCTTCCACACACAGCTGGAAATTGAAGGGGGGTTTCTTACCCCGTGAGCCTGTTTCTGAGTCTCAAATAAAGGTTTTGCAAGACTCGCATAGAAAGCACTAGAGAAATTCAACATTCTGTCAGGGGCACAGGCTGACTGAGGAGATGACACACAGCCCCAGGGTTGCCTCAGGGAAGGGTTTCTTGTGCCCTCATTCCCCTTTCTATCCGTGTTGCAGCTCCAGGAAAGAGCTCTGGATAAACACAACTTGGGCTTTTAATAATGTGCAGCTTACAGCGAACAAGACAGCAACCTCGTGTGCCTTTTCCTCTTCAAACGGTGGTTCTCCTCGGTTTTCTCCATCAAGATGAGGGGCAGGTTTAACACTTCCCTGGCTGATAGCAGGATGGCCTGGTGATGGAGAGGGGACAAGCACAGAGGCTCAACACCTCTTGCTGGGGACAGCCAGAGTGATGTCAGACATCCTGAGGAGATGGCACAGAGAGGCTTGGACCTGTCACCTTCCATTCTGTCAGTAATTCACCACTCTTGTCTCAGCTTAAACACATTCAGCATATGATGCACTGGTGACTTGTCTTCTTAGGAGACTACTCCAAGCAACAATGATGCCAAGGGCTCCCTTCAGCTGCCTGAAGGACTAGTGCTACTTGAGGGGTGATTTGAGGGCAAGGCAGATGTGGCACAGGGCCCAGGGACACCCGTGTAGCTGGAGGCATAGCAGGGTCCCCCATGGGGCATCTCAAATTGCACCACATCCCTGTGTTTAAGCAGCTGCCCTGGACATGTGCCTTTCAGGCATCTGCCCCACTGGACGGTAACATGGGAGCCTGGCTGCCAAAAATACACATTTTGTACCTTAACATCATTCCACAGTCATGTTGGGTTACAAATTACAGATCCAAGTGCCAGTTTTGCCTGTCACAATTCCCAGCAAGACCTTTCAGCTGGACCAATTAAGACTCAGTCTGGTTACTTCCTGCAAGTTATTTCTTTTAGGATTTCAGCAATGGGCTTGGCTGCCAAGTGACATTTCTGAGCACTTTGTTCTAAGCTGAGGCAGTCTCTGATGATCCAAGCCACCCTGTGAAGACATGAGCAGTAATCCCTTCAAAGACACAACCCTCCTTTCCTCTGAAATGTTTTTAGAAGTTTGTTCCTTTCTGAAGGAAAAGAACAGAACTACAACATGATATATAGTTTATTGCTATTAATTTTTGGACATGTTATTCCTGAGCATATTCTACCTCTTGAAGCTTTTTTTACTAGCTGGAATAATTATCACTATTTAAGAAAATCTGCCTGTTGAATTGGGGTGTGTGGGGTTCCTACTTATTTAAACTCCAAATGAATTCCACTGTTAACTTTCTGATATCCATTTTCTCAGTGTGAATAAATGGAACATATGTCCTGTCAGCTCCTTCCTGCTGCTAAAATATACATGCAGCTTCTTTATAGCATGGACCAACTCACTTCTGTATGGGTGGGAGATATCTGTAAGAGCATATGTCTGAGTGACTAAAAGCCAAAAGCCTTCACTAGCTGTCCCTAATCACCAGCACTGCACTCAGTGCAGAGCTGGGAAAGAGGCAGATAATAAATAAAAGGGGATTTAACAAAGGCATGTGGTCCCAGCTTAGATCTTCATTGAGTAAAGATTTCTCTTCATGCTTCGTTTTCCATATTGCCTTTTTTAATAAGTGGCAAAGACCAATTAAACTGCTTACAGAAAAAATGGAGTCGGAGCAGGAATAATTAGAATGCCATACCCTGCCCATTGCTTGCACCTGCATCTAGGTCAGCCCATGCCAGGGCACTGGTATCAAATACTACAGTCACTTCTTGGGACTTTCTGGGTGGTATTTCAACCAGCTGTACAGAAGGGAGTTCAGGGACAACTTTTATCTCATTTTATTTCACACCATTTATTCTGTATTTCCAGGCAGTTGCCCTTTCTCTTAGTCCTGCTGTTTCACATTATTCTCCTGACCTGGCTACATGATCATCCTATTTCTCACATGATCACATTTCACCTTCTGCTTTCGCCAGTTCTGATGTTTTTGAATTTGTTTTGTTGTCAAGGTTTTGGTGTCAATTCACCAATTAATTCTTGCTGCCACCACCTGCTATTAACACAGATTAAGTGACTATGTATCTTTGAGAACCTAAGCCCTAGTTTCCACCAGTTTTAAGGGGAAACAAGCAGCTCAGGGCTGACCTGCCAGTTTGGGAGCCCTGATGTCTTCCAAGAGTGTCTGTATTGGACCAGGCAGCAGAATTCTGCAGCACCGTGCGTGAGGAAAAGAATGAAAAGAGGAAACTTATGTTTATTACAACAGTAATGATATCACAGTGGGGATGTGTTGTCTTATTCCAGATTTATAGCTGGAATCTATGAATGTCCCAGGGCTCAGCATGCAATCCCAAAGACACTCTATTTGCATGTACTCTGCATTTGATAAATAAAAAATGGAAGTGTCAGAGAGACATTTTAGAACACTCTGTTATTAAGCAGTTACCGGCAGATCTTGTGCTTTTTGGTCATTAGTCTTCTACAAGCTCTCCCTGTATGTTGTGACAAGCTGTGGATGTTTGAGTTTTAGTGCCGACTGAAAACCAAAGCAAAGGGGAAAAAAAAGAGGGGGGCAAAGCTCTCTTTAAGTCTGTGTATCTTAAGATAAAATCCTGCCTGCAGACAGACCCAGCCTGGCAGAAGGAGTGATGACTAAGCCCCATTTCCTTCTGTGAATAGCCACTTTGCTGACAACCTCAGACATGCAGCTCTACAAACCAAGGGACACTGATGATCCATGGAATTTGAGCCTGTATCAATGATACCTTTAACTTCCCATCCTTCACTCCAGTTCCAGATAGACATAATTCATAAAGAACAAACAAACTGTTAGCAAACAGTAACAAAGCCAGTGTTAACACAAAAAGGTCAAGTTTTTACCCAGCCACTCTTTTTCTACAGATTCAGGATCTGAGACGTGATTAAAGCAGCACAAGATTATTACTTGGAATCAAAGCATGAGGATACTCATTCCCTCTGAGGTGTAAAGCATGCAGAGGGAAGAGTGAGACCTGTAAGGTCTCTGAGCAGGGCCATTTCACACCTTCATCTCATTTTCAAGCTGTCTGTGCCCTCCCAAGCCCATCTAGCTTGTACCTCTGACTGGGAGACACAGGACCATCATTCCTGAAGCACACCCCTTCTTCCCCAAAAACGTGTGAGTGGGCAGACAGCCAGTTTTCACTCCCTCTTCGCTGACACCAGAAAGGTTGAAGCTTGATATCCCCTTTCACTGGGGCTGCCAGCTTAGAAGAAAAAAACAGGTGGCCTGGAGGGAGGTCCCTACATCTTTGCAGATATGTTCCTCATGGTTACCTCACCCTTGAAGCTGTCCACTCCCAGGACTTGTCCTCTACTTTGCTGTCCCTTTTCTGCTCATTATTCCTTACCAGGATCTGATTTCACTTCTGGGCATCACACAGGTTCATGTCAACTGTATAACCCAGGGACATATGATGCATTTAGCCACCACAGTCAGCTCCCTTACTTTTCGGCCTCCAGAACATAACTTTTTCTTTTCAGTGGAAGGCAAAGCATTGCCATGTGATGACCTCTTAGAGATGAGTAAATTTATAGCTCTCCCACTCCTGCAGAGGCAAAAGCAAAATTTTCATTTGCTCTCCTAAAGCAGAACTCTTCCCACTCCATTATGTTGGCACTTACCCACTGCCAGGGCCTTACACACCGCAGAATGTGAAAAGAAAGAAAGAACAGCAATTCTACAGTCACAGGAAATAAAATAATTTGTGCTGTAAGGCACCTCAGCCATTAGGTAATTAATCTGAGTTATTTCTGTGTTTGGGCTGAAGTGGAAGGATGAGTCCTACCTCAGTGAGACCTGAATGTTTCAGTGCCTCAGACTTTTTGCCCATGCCTGCAGATATTTCAACACTAAGTGCCACACCTGACATCTACACAGCTAGCAACAAATGCTAGCACATTTCTCCCATTTCCCCACTAGCTCTGCCAGGTTTGGTGACTTGGTAGAGATCTTGCACTTCACCCAGTGCCTTGAAGCTGTAGCCCCCAAATTCAAGGTGCCAACATGGAGATGGGTGAGCAGAAGGAAAGTTGCCCCTAAGCACCTGCCAGCAGTTCCTCTGCTGCTGTGTCCCATCTCAGAGGGTTTCCATCATCCAACACTTCCATGGTCTCCTCCTCCAGGGGTGAGGCTGTGGTTTCCAGCTCTGCTGAAACAGGTGGATGGTCAGGGATTGTGGCCTCAAGAAAAAGCAGCTGGACCTGTAAGCCAGGGGCTAGACATGTGCACCTTAGCAAGGTAAGTGCCTTTTGGCAAGTAACCTGGGACTGGGTAAACATAAGCGAAGTCCTGTCCCTATACCTGAGCTAGGCCCTGGGAAAGTAGTCACCAGGTAGACAAGGAAAGTCACAGGGGCAGAAAACTCCAATTGCCCATTTCCCCAAAATGAGAAAGCAAGGATTGCTCTTCATTTAATCAATGTCAGGAGCCAGTTTACAAGGCAGTCCCAGGAACAGTTGCACAGTGGACTGCAGGATCCACAGACTGCAGCAAGTGGCAGGTGAGGGTGGGAGAGAAGGGGAGAGCTGTTTCTCATACACATCTTCACACTCATTTTTGTCACATGCCAGTAGAGGGTCCTACCACATGTGAAATAACCTGCACCCGATGATCATTTTCCCGATTTACTCATGGGTCATCCCAGGAAAAGCAACATCACAGATGAAGCTGCAAGTCTGAAATTTGCTGACTTGGGCTTTTTGATTATTATTCTGCTTCCTCTGTGAGAGATGAGTTGCACTCCCAACTCCGTGTTCTTTATTTGCAGATGATTTTTACTTAACTGCTCTATTGATCCCAAGATGGATAGGAAGCCCAGCAGCTTAAGCCCTGTCCCTGAGGGTGTGAAAGCTTCATTAGATTTATGAAATTCTCCAGGATACACTGAGGCTCTGCAGTCCTTCTAGCAAAAAGGCTTTACATTTTACTCACATTCCCATGATTTGTTTTCCTTGTTGAATTATTATTTTTTATGATTATTATTTAAACTCAAGGTTTCTCCTCTAGGTCAACTGCATGTGAAATGCAGTCAATTAATAGGTGGGGAGAAGAGCAGTCCACTCCCATGAGTCTGATATCCCATCTCTCAACTTCATCCTAACACTATCATCTCCCCTTCACATCCTTTCTCTCAGGCAGGACAGATTTGGCATTTTCCTCTGAGGGTCAGAATCTCCTGTTGTTTTCACCTGAGATAAACAAAAGCATCGTTAGAAATAGTCAGATAAAAGCAAGGAAAAATGACCTACAGGTTAAAGGTGTGTCCCAGTTTTGGCTGTGATAGAGTCAATTTTCTTCCCAGTAGCTGGTGTAGGTCTGTGTTTTGGATTTTTTATGGAGCCAGTGTTGATAACTCAGGGATGTTTTCCTTATCACTGAGCAATGTATGCACAGTGCCTTTTTTGCTCCTCATCCCACCCCACCAGTGAGAAGGCTGAGGGTACACAAGGGATTGGGAAGGGACACAGCCAAGACAGCTGACTCCAACTGACCCAAGGGATGACCCAAACCATATGGTGTTGTGCTTAGCACATAGAGCTGGGGGAAGGAGGAGGAAGGAGAGGACATTTGGAGTGATGGTGTTTGTCTTCTCAAGGCATCTTTATGTGTGATGAAGTGCTGCTTTCCTGGGGATGGCTGAACACCTGACTGCCCATGGGAAGTGGGGAAGGATCTGCCTGCAAATAAAACCTGGCGTCACCTTCCATCAGCAGTGCTCAACAGGAGCACCACCTAGCAGTGGGAACAGAGCTGCAAGGCAGCACACTGCACACCAGATTAATGGCTAAAATGTTAGTGGGACACCAAAGGGACTGCTTAGGACAGCATTCTTTAGTACATTCCCTCACCATGTGGCATGGGGAGTTAGTGACAGATCCCTGACATTTGTAGAAGAGACTAATTCAGAGGCTGAGAAGTCCAGAGAGGATACTGAAGTTAGACAGGTATTAGCTAAATGAGAGAAGAAAAAGGCCACCTTATATATGTAGGAAATACAATCCAAAAGGTGGAATTTTTATTCAGAAAGGAAATGAAGCTTGTAAAGCAATAACACAGAAGCAGTCCAAGAAAAGACAATAAGTAAGGTGAGTGTAAACAGAGACTGGTAGATGCCACAAAAATGTGACCATACCTTGAGGCTGTTCCCTGGAATAGCTGCCAGCTCTGCTGCCCCACAAGAAACAGGGGCAGACAGCACCAACACTGCATAGATGCACTGACAGGATTGGGGAGGAGGATGGCAAGGACTGTTGAGCAGAAAGAGGGAGACATGACACCTACACACTTGAGGATTTTGGAAAATGGGACCATCCAAGGAAATGCAAGCAGGTTTCAATATAGCTGTGTGTAGAGCTGTGTGTAAAACAGCCAGCTGGAAGAGCAGGAAATCCTTCTTGATAGCCAGATCAAGTTGTCTGTGAAGTTGTACAGCTTTCAAGCAGCAGGATGGAAGCATCCTGCACCCATTTTGGACCAGCACAAAATGTCTCAGTGCACACACTGGTACCCAGACACGGCCACAGACCCAGTCCAGCCATCTCCTCCAGGCTGTTCCAGACATAACCTCCCACCTCCTCAAGGCAATGATGCTCCAGAAGTTTCCTACTTATCTCAAGACAAAATGAAAACATTCCTGTTTGCCCTTGTCCACAGTATTGGGTGAAGCTTCAGCATGAAAAACCCTTACAGAAATGACATCTTTTTGGCATTTCTAGTTTTTGTCCATAGTAAGAAAATACGGTTTTCTTCACAAGAAACAGTGATTGTTCTCACCATTGAGTGGCTGCTTGGATTTTCATTACTTTTTCTACTTGCAAAAACCCTTGGACATGGGGATTTTTTAAAGCTAACTCTAGCAATGATAATGCCAGCACCCTTTAGAGCTCTTCGATTTTCCTCATTTCTGCCCTTATAGAGCATCAAAGTTTTTTCTTGTTCATTTTTTAAGGCAGTATTTTTCAGGATATTCTTCTGGTATATCTTTAAGGAAATATTTTACAAGCAACATCCCCAGGGATGCTTTGTTAGGTGGGGAGTTCCTCCAGCTCCTCAGACAGAAAGTGCTATCAGATGCACAGAATGTTGCTGCAATTAACTCCTTTGCTGAAAAACAATTGCACTAGGCAGTCCTGTGCTAAACAGCTACTTTGAGATGCCAGGCTCCACATCCAGGCCTGGCTGACCTTTACAGAGAGCTTCTGCTGTGCCCTTAATTTTCATGGGTCCCTCAGGTGGGCACTTCAGCCAAGCCTCCACTTGCTTTGCACGCTGCAGTTCTGGGCTTGTGGCATTCTCAGACACAGCAGCCAAAGACCCATGCAGGCTTATTCTATTCAATGGCTATTTTTATACATCCTTTTAATCAAATATTTGGCTGCTGCAATCATCTTGATTAATGAATGTGAGCAGGACCCTTCTGTGTTCAATGCCTGGGTCCTTCTATTCATTTCACACCCACATCACACCATTCCCCCTCTAATATAGGGACAGAGGTGTACAGAGTCTGGTTAAAACCTAATTTATTCTTTCTAAGCATTGCTAGAATTTATTTCTTCCTCTTGAACTAGACTCTGAAATAACAAATTATTTTCCTGTAATCCTAAATGATTAAGCCTGTGACCATGTTGCTAATTTAAATACACTGGTTTTTGAAGCTATTGTAAAAGGTCCACATCTCTTCAAGGCCATTTTACAAGATCTTGCTTTATTTAAAACCTCTGAATGAGACCACTACACATATTTCTAAGCTGTCCAAGAGTTATTTGGGCTGATTTACCAATGTCCATGCATTACAGCTAATAAAGGGGAACAGGGCAGTGACAAAGGGAGGCCAGACAGGTTAAAGTCCTGCTTTGGAAAACCACATCCCAGGCAACATCCACTGCCCCAGAACAGCTCCCAGTAATTACAGCCCCACAAGAAGCATAATGGGATGTAATCTAGTGCAGTTTATGAAGTCCAAAGTACACCTGTGGTGCATCCCAATTCTGCAAACAACTATGGCACACATTATATAGCTTTCCTTTGGAGAGTGGTAAAAATTATACACACAGAGACTAGAAATCTATTAAGCCATTCAGCAGGTAATAATTCCTGCCAAATCAGGCAGTAATGTTAGCTGCTTATTAGCTGTATTAGATACCTGCAGACAGAAGACATCGGGCACCGTTCTGTGGCACAGCATTATCCTTTGATTTGCTTCAGGCCACTTGTGTTTGTCACCCACCCCTCAGGAAGCCTAACCTGACACCAGTTAGCTGGAGGCTTCGCTCTGTAAATTGATCTTTGTGAATTACTGCAGCAGAAGCTGTGGGCTGAATTACACCCAGCTGTCTACTGGGTTGTTTTAAGAGAAGTCTGTCCTTTCAGCTCAGGTGAGCCAAGGAAGGGGTGAGTAAGTTTTGCTGCTGCAGTACATCACACCCTGAAGGCTCTGTAGTCTCCCCCAATACACTGCTGCACAAAAAAGCATACAGACCAATGGCCCAAATGGTATCAGCATCTGTATCTGACATCAGACTTAACTGATAAAATAGTCTATGCTCCTGCAAGAGAGGACTAGAGAAAAGATGCATCAATAGGAATTTTACAGGCATAACACCTAAAAATTAGATTTCTCTAAGTTATGTGTCTCCTTGACCAATTATTGGGTAGTAATCTTGAAGAGCAATCTGATTTAAATTTCTATTTACTGTTATTATACTATAGCCACTAAAACCAACAGCCAGTCCCTCCCCTCCTTTTCTCCTGATTGCCTTCACCCTCTTACTGTGGAGCTGCTTATCTGAAACTCCAGGTGAAGCTCACAGGCAGTGACCCCTGGGGCTAAGGGCCCCACACTGCAGGGGTAGCATCCCCACTTCTGTATAAAGAACTCAGGCACCTCAGTGCCATAAGTGACCTACTCCTCTATCATGTCACATAAAACCCACACCAGATTTTAATCACCACATGATTTCTATATAATACCTAAAAAAATCATGGTACAGGGACACCATATAAATAAACACTGTGCAGCAAGTCACAGAAGATTTGTGCTCATCATATAAAGACCTGACTGTTAAATGGGTCTTTTCCATGACATCTTAATTTTTTTACTTTCAAAGGGCAGATTTAGAGATAGCAGAGTCACTTCTCTCTGAAGACTAACATACATGATAGCATCACGGTATGTGATCCAGCCATGAATGAGTAAAACATCTTTTCAGTATTGCCTGTGCACATCAACATAAAGACAATATTGAAAAGTCAGCTGTGTTTACTTAGTTAACATGCATCTTTTACATGCTCACTTAAGCCAGTCAGTGGCAAGGCAAAGCTGTTAGAACAAATACAAGTGCTATAGAAAAACTTAATTCAGATTTTATAATCTTTGTAGTTGCCTCTTATTTTATATTCTCCTGCTCCTTTTTTATTCCCTGTGTAAAGTCAAGCACCATTCCCCTGCTGAAATACTGACACTTCCAGTTATAACCTTGCTCCAGGCACTCAGAGGCCTTTGCCACATCCATGCAGTGAGGAGCTGAAGTACCACAGGACTGACTCCATCAAAGAAACAGGTCCCAAGAGCCCCAACATCACCTGGGCAAACACTGTGGGATGGAGCTCCCATTCACCTGCTCCATAACCTGTGCTCAGCCCCTGATGCATCAGGCACTCTCTCACCTTTACCTTGGAGACAGGCCCATGTTTGCCTGACTTCGACAGATTTTAGCAGCACTCAGAGTGCTGCAGGGTGAGCAGGGGGAAGAGGAGTGGAAGGACCATAATTTGGACGTGATTGCACAAACACAGCAGAAACATCTCCCCCTCAGAGTGCTTCACAGCTGAGGAAAGGTGTACTCTGCCATTTGGACCTTGTTGTCAGCTTGCACAGTTTGGCAAATAAACCACATTTGACATTTGTGGGTCAGATGAGTTCATGGAGGTGAGAGAGGAGCATAAGGCTGTCGGGTCACGACTTCGATGAAATCAAAGTGCATTAGGCAATAATTAGAGTTTTTCTGTAAATACTCAGAGGTCTGTAAAACGCAAGAGGCACACACATCTGCTGCCCAGCCCCAGCCCAGGATGCTTCCAGGGCATCTGCTGGGGCTGAGCCCTGTGATCACACCAAAGCAGCCTGGCTATGGCTCAGCTCCCCAAAACAGGGCTGAGGGTGCAGACTGTCTTGGCATGTAACTCCATTCCTTGCTGTGCAAGTCCAAATGTGTTTTTGCATGCATCTCATCCCAGTTCTGTGTGACTGTAGCCAGGCAAACTCAGCTCTGCAGGGGCCACCAGCTCCAGCTTCACCACACCATGTCTCCTTGCTGCACCCACCAGGAGCATGAGGCTTTGCAGCAGCTAAACCAGCAAGAGAACAGAACAGGTTTATAAAGGGATGGTCAGGGAGATGCCTACTCATTCCACTTACAATGTCCTTTCCAGCAAAAATAACTAATCTGGCTTAGGCAGGCACGGTTTGGACACACTTATGTCACACTAGGCTGTTTGCATTTGGGGGAGGCTCAGCCCTGCAGGGTGAGTGTGCAGCCAGGCTGGTGCTTCTCATCCCACCGGAGGATTTCTGAAGCTTGTGCATACCTGGGAAGCCTCACAAAACTTCTCAGGCTATTCAGAGATATTTAGTCAGAAACAACAAAAGTAGAAATGGCATGTTTCCTCACCACTGCTCATCAGCCTGAATTAAGTAGTATGAGGTCTGGCAGTGCCCTAAGCCCAGGCCAGGGCTGGGCTGGAGATGGATGCTGGCAGGAAATTTGATTTGAGCACCAAAAAACCTTCCTGATGAAAACATCACGTTGATGGCAAACTTCTGCAAAAACATTCCTGTTCCACAAACCAGCTCTCAGGTAAAGCATGGGTTGCTCAGAAACACCTGATGAGCCACAGTGGCAGCACTGCTGAGACATCCAGGCAGTATCTGCACATTAGGGTGAGATTATCATTATCTGCACTTTGTGGATGACAAGCACAACAAGCTAATGGCACCTTGTTACAACAAATCTCTATCAGGACCATGACAGAGCAGAGCTCTAGCTGGCTTTATCTCTGCTTGTGAGTGCATCAGGTCTTACAAGACATCAGCATTGGCCACAGAATCTCCATTCTGTCTCCTGTGCACTCCCTACATCCAGGTGCAAGGAAAGGCTGAATTAATTTAGAAGTGAATTGTAATGAGAGGATTAAAATCTCCTCAGAATTATTTCTTGAAGTGGCTTCATTTACTGTGTGTGACATATCCCCATTCACTGATTCCCCTCCAGTGCACCTCTGGTATTCCCTGTGCTGAGGAACTCAGTCTGCTCAGCATCCACAGGTAACCTCACAATTTTTTTTCAGGCAGATTGTGCTCAAGGGTTTTCTAGGCTGCAGTGAAGCTGAATTTCTTGTAGGAAAGTGCCATCCCGTGGCTAAGTGTGAAACCCTGACTGCATCGAGCCTGCACACACACCAGGCAAAGCCTCCTCAGACAACGACAAATAACCAGTAAAGAGACATTTAAGTAGTGGTGCAATAAGGCCAATTACCCCTCCCGTCCCCATGGTGGTTCAGCTGCAAATCTACATTACAACAGATTCTTGCCTTTTCCATATTTTCTGGCTTTCTTGGGAGTTTTACCAGATGCTTCACATTTCATATTTATTATTCTTAGGGTCTGACTAAATCCCAGAGTCTCAAAGTTGGAGAAAACAATAAAACCAACCCAAAACTAAACACCATCTTGCTGAATGGAGGGTTTCAGGGGTTTCATCTCAGACCAGAGTTGATGCTATTATTGCTGAATGGAGGGTTTCAGGAGTTTCATCTCAGACCAGAGTTGATGCTAAAAGACTCCTTGCCACACCATAGGCAGCAGCATCTGGCCTTGAGGCTCTACCACATGGGAGGGATGGAGAGACTTCTGGTACACCTGCCTGGAGACACAAAGCTGGACACCTGGACACATTTTTGCCTTCTCACCTGAAGCCAATTTAAAAACTCCTCCTCCCCTGGGCACCAAGCACAGCTCATGAAGAGTCAGACTGCCATTACCTTGAATCACCAAATATCAGACATAAGCTCATCAAAACCACCTGTCATAAGACATGATGCCTCTACATTGCTGCAGAGCATTGAGCCCATGTCTACAGGATTTCCGTCTGAAAGCAGAACAAGAGGACAACTTACTTTAATCTGACCTCCATGTTGACTTAAACCTTAAATCTAGCTACACTTGGAAACTTTCAACAGGTAAAAGACACTAAAGTCCCCCAACAATGAACAGCACAGACATGCTGAGGATTCAGCAAAGCCTCTGAGGCTGCCAGCACTCCCTAAAACACCCAATTTTCATCAGAGCTTTACAGTGGACAGCCAGCATCCAGTGTATGTGACCAACAGAAGGAGCAGGTTAGCTGGGAGGGTGCAGGAGCCAGGGCTCTGCAGGTCTTGGGTGGGAGTCAAGGCCAAAGCACCAGAAGCAGGTAGGGCTGCAGAGCTTCTGCAGCCATCCACGTATTTCATACCTTGAGCAGAGAAGTGACAGCAGTGAATGGAGTCACTGCTGTGGGTTGTTACTGCTCTTGCACTCCTATGTCTTTAAATTCTGCCCTGTGGGGGAATTTGGGTCCCCAAGAGTCTCCCCAGGTTCACCCATCCCCATGGGCAGTGCCAAGCTGAGGCCCCCAAAGGCAGCAAGCAGAGCAGGGAGCTGCTCACCCCAACCAGCCAGGGCTGGGCAGAAGGAACAGGCAATCCCCCAAATCACTGGTGAAAAGGGATTAACCACCCAGCTCAAAACCAAGGGAGATACAAGCCTGGGCTCTGAATCATGAGGGGTAAGCTTTCTCCTAGGATTAGTCACCCAAACAGCAGGATCAGAGAGAAATCTTGCCATATGGCTGAGTAGCCAGGGCATTTAGCTATGAAGGAGAGATGTATTTAAACCCCTGCACCCATTAATGTCCATTTATAAAAATTGGCACAAATTCAGCAAGACATTAAGAGATTTGACCTGGATGTCCACAAAGCAAGGCAACTTCTAGGCTTTGGAGAAGTGAAAATGGCTTCTTTGTGCTGGTCTTTCAAACAATACCATTCTTGATCTTTCTTTTAATTCATGAAAAGGAGGGAAAAAAACCCAACAAACTCTTTTCTCAACCACATCAGTGTTACATGTTCCGTATCAAGCTACATCTTCAGCTCCCACAAACTCATTGCTGTTGTGGTCCTTGGGCCTCTCTCCAGCAGCAAATGTATTTACACTAAAAACACTGCAACTCTGAGGAAAAAAAATCCTATAGCCACCCCACATACTACTGTGAATCAGAGCAGAAGAGGAGGCTTTCCAAACCACTGTGGTAAAACAGAAAACCCAGAAAGTATCCTGAATTTCCATCCAAAACATGACTCAGGTCTCCCTCTAGTCCAGCTTCAGGAAAGATGCAGAAAGGCATTTTCCAGCTGGAGTAACATCAGTGACAAAAGACAGCTGTGAGTAACACACATGATGATTACCAGAAAACCTATACAATCTATATAACGTGGGAAAAAGCAGCTGGGGTAGTGAGAGCAAAATTCCAGAAGCTGCCACCAATGTGCTGCTCTGGGGGTTCACAAAGGAGCAGCATTCCCAACACACAAGGCATTGCTTCTTGTGGGGGTGAGGCACACCTGCAGCTAATGCAGGTCGGGCTGTGCCTCCCCTTTGGCAGCCAAGGATTTGGTAAAAATATTCAGAGAGGAAAAAGACATGTGCAGTATCCACATAGGAGCCTGGATCCATCTACTGTTTAAAACAGGAAAGGCTTCTATTAGAACAGGGGAGCAAATTATTCCAGCACGTAGTTTCTGTGGGGAAAATCAAGAATAAAACACCTAAGTGGTGCTAACAGCATATTTCCCTTAATTTTTAACTGCCACAGGAGTTTTTGTCCCACACAGGAAATGCCATGGCTATCAGGCAGTGAGGCCTTACCCTCCCAGGGGCAGCAGGAGCACACCCAGCTCAGCCTGCCCAGCAGTTGCCTCTGGGCAGCTTTTCAAGTAATAACTCATTCATCCCAACAATTCCTTAACGTTTGGTCACAAATGTTATCACAAAATGGAGAGATGAGCCTAAACCGACTTGGCAGTGACCTTTGATTTCTTCCAAGTTTAGCTGCCTGAAAAGACAAGCTTCTAAGCACACCAAGCCAATCAAACCTGGATGTCTACCTTGTCTAGTGGAATAAAATCAAACTCCTGGAGAACAGCAAATGAAGCCAGGTTTGGGCAGGCCAGTCTGTAACTTCTTAGTGCTCCTTGCAATTATCTGTGCAAAACCACCACTGCTCCCAGTCCCCTGGCAGGCACCAGGACAGTATGAGTCTCCTTAATAGAATTATAGAATCAATTTAGGTTGGAAAAGACCTTTAGGACCATCTCATCTTTCAGCACATGGGACAGCCTGCTCCTGTGCCTTTAAGATTTACTTCCTGAGGAATGTCCAGCCTTGTATCCTTTGCCCTTCAGGACTGCCTCCCAAGGGACTGTGTCACCCAGTCTCCTAAACAGGCCACAATGCTACTCCATGACATCAGTCTCATTAAATCATCCATTACACAATAAGCATAGTGACTTTGTGGTATATTTGATGATTAATAGGGTTTTTTCTATCTCTTGTTTCTACATGTCTATTTTGTGTACACAAAAAAAGCACTAAATTTGTACATAGAGGCAAATCATAATTGCTTTCTTCATTTAATCTTCCCAATAATGAGCCTTTGGAGAAGAAAAGTAGTATTTCATTCTGAGTTGTTTTTTTTTTTTTTTAAAACACTTGTCTTTGTAAGTAACCTTTTGGATGCTTTAAACTCAACCCAGCACAGGGCAATGGGAAATCCAAGTTTAAAGAGAGCAGAGGGTTGTTCTGAAATTGCCTGTGTTTCACCCTGTATAGTGTGTGGTTTACACATTCCCTGGGATAACATACCCATAGGCTGCTCAGCCCCTCCACCACCTCACCAACAGATCAGATTTGGGTCCAATGCTGCAGGTGCAGAACACTGATGTGAACTCTTTCCAGAGTTATTCCCAGTGTACAAGGCTGTAATTGAGTATTATGTCTGCTGTGTTTAAGTATTGATGACTCTCCGTGCAGTCGAAGTCATTAACAGGAGTTGCTCATAGTTGGTGTTTTTTAGTTCCTTAATGCACCAGAAATCAGCCATGGCTGTGTAACTTCTCCTAAATTATCTCTATAGTATAAAAAAAATAGAAACCACACTGCAAAAAACTCCCACTTAGTTTTATGTGAAAATTAAGGTAATTTTAGATTACAGCCACAAGAAATCCACTGCTGTGTATGGCTGCTTTCCATTCCCCTCTCTTCTATACAAATGACCAATGGAAGTTTAAAGCAACTTCCCTGGAGCCTCAGGAAGATGAACACATATTACAACAAACAAGTGCAACAAAACACTAAACTCCCACGTCTCCAATTCTGTAACTGATGTGCAGGTAGCCAGATAAAATTGTACATGTCTCACCTGAGCAAGTTGGGCAACATTTGGGCTGCTCTGCAGCACTTAGGTCACCTCTTCTGAGAGCTGAGGTCCATCAGAGACAACACAGCTCCTCTTCAGAGTGGGAGATTTCTAGTTGTGTGCACAGGACTGTGACAGTTTGGGGCAGAAGGTGCCTAAGCCTGGGATGCTTCACTATTTTTATTCACTTTTGGCAGCAGGGATCCCTCAACCTAGGAAAAAAGTCCTGGCCTTACTCTCCAACATGTGGAATTCATGATGAAAACCCTGTAGTACCTGTGCTTCCCCCACTGAGTATAGCTCGAATGCAAACCCTTCTTATTTTACACTTGGCAGCAACTCCAGCTCAGCCTGACAGCTGTCAGCTCACACATCAACTCTTCCTCCCATCCAAGAGCTCACATGAGCTGACTCCTTTCCTTGACATACCAGCCAGTTGCTAATCCAGTTACGACTGTGCCAGACACACATCCAGCTCTGGAGGGCTCCCAGCTCCAGGCAGGGTGTGCTTCTGTAAAACCCCAACCTAGAGACCTGCCTGCAGCAGCACTGTCCCTTCCTGGTGCAGCCTGTCCTTATTCCTCCTCCCTTTTCCTGCAAGAGCCAAGCTGAAACACAGCCCCTGAGGACTGCCTGTCTCCCTCCCCACCCACCCTACCCAAGGACAGGTTCTGAATGTTTGGATGCTACCACACTAATCCAGACAGCTGTTTGCAGACATCCACCCAGCACCTGCACCCAAGCCCAGGGTGTCCCAACAACCTACAGCCTGTAGAGATTTGCTTTAAAAGCCTCACTTGGAGCCCCTCTCAGAGCCTCCCCATGTCATCTGGGACCACTCACTCAGCTCCTGGAGCCCAGCTCCCATCCCCTGGGCTCCCTGCACGTCAACTGAATTCTGCTGGAGCCTCTTCACCAACTGCCTCAGCTCGTCCAATACACACCAAGAGGCCTGAACATCACACAAAATGGAAATGAGGGAAACCCACACCTGATCTGGGTTCTGGGTGTATGGGTACATACCATTCTGTAGGTTTGGAGATACCTAATCCTTGCACACAATCCTAGAGATCTACACACAGCTAAGTGTGACAGGACCCAGCATTTACACCTTTTCTTAACACTTCCTCCCTAACACTGAGTATCTATACCAGGAATTTTTGAGTTTTTCAAGGGAATTTTTAAGACTCTGCTTTCAAGAGAGTAAAAAAAAAAAACCCCAAAACACAACCTTGTGTTATCTTCAGGCCACTGCAAAGTATCAAAAAATTTGGTCACTAGAGCATGATACAGTTGCAGATCCAGGACTGTTGGAAAAGCACAGCTTAAATTAATTTCTTTATTTTACACATATTTGCCTAGTGGTCTTTACTTCATGAATCAGTCAATGGTTATGGCTCAATAGTTACTTTTTGAGAAACTAAAAAACTATCAATGAGAGGAAGATGTTAATAATATAGTCTCATAATACAATTATTTAACAATTTCTTGTTGGCATCAAGTTCTATTTGATTCCAGCACGTAAATTTTTACACCACTTGCTGTAAAAACACTTTCCCATCTTTATCCTGGTTTTGGAGACACGTTTACAAAGTTTTGAAGCAACTAGAAACTCTGGCAATCGATAAGCTTCTCTGAAAACATCTGAGGCATCTTTACAACTCAGAAGGAACCAGGAGATCTCCCTCTTGTGGTCTCCTATGCAAACAGCCTTAGCTACATCTGTGAGCTCAGAAGTGTCTAAGGAATTTTTTTTTCATCAAATACCCACAGAAATTTTAAGTAATTCCATACACTACATGAAGTGTTCTTCCTAGAAAGAATGAGAAAGAGATTGTTTTCACTTTATTTTTATCTACATGGTATTTTCTTGCAGAAAAACCACAGAGATTGAAAATGCAGTGCTGACTCCTGTATACCACCACCTGAGAGGAAGTGGTGGGGAAAAAGTTACAGAACAAAGTAGATGAACAAACCTAACAATGGAGGAGCTGTTAGGTTCCTATAGGTAAGTGCTATCTAGCTGAACACATAAACTGCAGTTCTAAAATGCTCACACTTCAGTTACACAAAGCACAAAACAACCTCTACCTCACAGACCAATCTTACTCCTCAAAAGCCACAGCGGATATGTAGGAACCCAAGCTCACAGTTTCCCACGTCATGAGATGAACAAGTCTGACACCAACATAAAAAGAAATTTTGTGCCTTTATTGGAATGGTGTTAGGCTTTAAATACACCAAATTTTGATAACCTGATTATTTGGTTTAATTAGAAATGACACTACAGAACTGCAATACTGGTCCAACAGTCTTGTCTTTACTTTTTTTTTTTTTTTTTTTTAAAGCAAGAGATAGTATGAAAATGCACCAAGTAATCAGAAAGCACTAGCAGGCATTGGTTAATCCAAGACTAGCTTCTTAGTTCCAAAGCACTCGCATCGTATGGAACCCAGGATTTAGACTGGTCATGATTTGCAAGAGCTAGTTGCACGAGTCATGACTTTTTTCTTTTTTTTTTTTTTTTTTTTTTTTTTTTTTTTTTTTTTTAATTTTTTTTCAAGTTGGTCACTTTCAAGTTGGTCACTGGTAAATTTTTTCCTCAAATATTACAGTTTCTTTAATTCATATTTTTTCCTCAAAGTATAAAAAAGTATGAAATATAAACAAGCTCCTGCACTGCACCCATGAAAGGGTGCGACGGAAGCATTAGAGAGCTGACTATCTACACACCATCAAATCCCATCAAATCTTGGATAATTCATTAATATACAAAATATCAGGGCACAGAAAGAACTAAAATCCACTTTTTGTTTTGTTTTGTTACGCACAGGTTCAAATAATCAATCTAAAGAAAAAAAAGGTGATCATTTTGGCTTTCCACTACATCCGCATGTTGAGACACTTATTAAAATAATCCTGCTTAATTGTGTTTGGTCTTTTTTTTCTTATTGTCAAGTCATGTTTGTTATCTTAATACCAGCCATCAGACAAACAAGTAATCAGAAAGACTTCTCCTCCTCCTCCCCACTTCCCAATCCCTGACCCAGCCAGGGTCAGCTTTAAGACATGACTCCAAACACAGGGTTGTGACGACAGATGCTAGGACCAATCTCTTCATAGTCTTTTTTGGTATGGCATACTTGGTAGAATTCAGGCTGTAAAAGGAAGGGAAAAATATTAGTCTATGGTACATAACATCTTACTTTAACAATACTAACTTTTACATAGCCAATGAAAAAAAACCCAACAAATACCTTAGAAGTCCAGAAATTAATATTACATCACCCATGGCTAAACACCAATGCAGACAATGTATTCTGCCACAAAACTGAAATGTACTATTTAACAACTCACATAAAGCTTTAAATTGGTTTTCATTTTCTCTTTCAAATCTTTAAAGTCTAATGCAGAAACTTTAAGTGGGGCAGGGAGGGTCTATTTGCTACCTGAGGCCTATCAGAAATCCTCCAACCACAGTGGACACAAAATGAAGGGGAGATGAGAGCTCCAAAAGCACAGGCAGAATGGCTAACACACACTCAGCTTTACAGCTAACTTACTGTGGAAGCCAGCATAGATCCTCCAAACCAAACTGCATATCTCTGCATATGGTGCGTAATGACTTGTACATCAATGGGCTTAGGCTAGAAAAAGGAAGAGAGAAAAAAAAAAAAAGAACACATTAGAAGTCACCTTTGCTGGCAAAAACCTGGATCTATTTTTAGAAGAGTCTATACACCAAGCTTACTGTTCACAAATTAGTGTTTTCTTAAATGCTGTGCCTGTAAATTTACAATTACAGCATCAGATTTTCTCTTGTACAATCCAGACTCAGATGCAGCTCTTGCTTATAGATCACCAGTTAACTACTTAATCACAGATACTTGCATTCACTCCCATTTCTTCACATTCTGTTTTCTGCTGAATTTTTGACAGACTATTTATGCAGTGAAAAGCACAGATCCATGCTACCTAGCCCTTCTAAAAAAACCCATGCTTTCGAAGGCTGATTTTTATGTTTTGTGCTATTGTTCTAACAAAGTTGCAGACTGACTGTATTTGTCCTAGATCAACTTGCACAGCTGTGCTTTTTTAAACTACGACACTCACTGCAGTTACCATCCCTTGTCCCTCCATATCCACACAAACCCTCATTCCATACTTGTGCTCACCAAAACTGTCAGTGGACCTAAGTTTCAGAATTTATTTGTTCCAGTACAACCTGCTGGAATTTGAAGCAGCTTCTAAAAATGGTGTGTAATACATTGGCAAAGCTCAAGCCTGGCACTTTGAAGGAAGAATCACATCACAATTTCTTTCTTCATGTCCTTCTTCCTTACTAAGCAGCACAACTCAGTAAGGAGAATTGAGACTAAGTAATTAAGTCACTTGGACCAGAGAACTGAAATTTCAGAGTTGCTACATGGCATATTATGAAGCTCTGCTGGGGTTTTAAAGGATTGTTTCAGCTCATCTAGCTAGATTACTAAAAAAAAAAAAAAGTGAGGAAAATCACTACAATTTTGCTTTAAAAGGAAAAAAATTTTTTTTTCCTCTGCTGGTATCTTTTATGCATGCAGAGTCAACAGAAAAAATGGAAGTCAGAGGTCTGAAGTGGATAGAACACAAATTAAGGATCATACAGTGTAGTGAAAACATGAAACCATTTGTAAGATCATAGGGTAACTTAGGGAGGGACCTCAGCAGTCTCTAGTTTGGCCTCCTGCTCAAAGCAGGGTCAGCTATGAAGCCAGGGGAAGGTCATTCAGTTGTACCCAGCTGAACCTCAAAAACCTCCACGGATGGAGACTACATAACTCCTGTTATGCCTGTTCCAGTGGCTGATTTCCCCACAGTTAAAAAGTTTCCCTTTGATCCAAGTCGAATCTCTTGTCTGTATTTATCTGTTGCCTGCCACTGACACACCACTCAGCACTGCCAAGAGCCTGGTCCCACTTTATCAATAATCTTCCCACATGTACCGAAGGGCTGGGACTGTGAGTCCCAAAGCCTTTTTCTCTTCTCTAAACAAGGTGGTTCCCTCAGCCTTTCCTCACAGGACACGTGCTCCTGATCTCCTGATGGCTCAACAATGAGCTTGCTTATCTCTCTAAGTTCAAAAGACTGAGGACAATGGTTTGCCACTAATGAATCAGCAGCAAGCACAAACACAGCTGGGGAGTGACCACCAACTATGTTTAACAGGCAAATAACACCAATCTCTGAGAAGCTTCTGTAACAACTTTAAATGAAGAGAAAGACATTTCAACAAAGAACATCATCACTGCAACATGTTATTTTCACATTTTCCAGGTAACAGAGGAGAGACAGATGCTTGTTAAAGGCATTAGCTGCACCAACTAACCTTCAGTCTGCCACCACTAAGTTCTTCACTAAGTTTCAGCCTGGCATCAACAGTCCTTTTCAAGTCTCGCTGTAAACGGCGACCAAAGTCCCTGAACATGGTTGAGCCTCCAGAGAGGACAATATTCTGTTTTGAGTAACAAAAACAGTTAACCACTTCTGAAAATA
>NW_008650358.1:0-19231 GCF_000695815.1 Acanthisitta chloris
CGACACCCGCTCCATGTCGCGACATAAACCCGCCCCACTGGCGACAGACAGCGTCACTCATCAGCGGGATTAAATTCCCGGCCGGTCACGGGATAACAGGGCCAAGCTTATTCTCTCCCATCCCCACCCCAGGGTAGGGCTCTCCCGTATTTCCACGCGGAAAAATCTGGGCGTTCGGCACAGAAATGGGAACGGAGCTGCGCTGGAGGTGTTACGTAAGAAGCTGCTACCGAAGGTTGTGTGTGAGCGTTCAACCTTCACAAGAGGTGGGAAGGAATCGCTTTAGTCATGGGAAGCTGCCAACAGACTGAGAGAACATGAGGAAAACTGGCCCTGGGGAAGGTCATTGGGACGATGCTCCCCTGGTGCTGCATCGGTCCTCCTGCCACGGCGAACGAACAAAAGGATGGAGCAGAGACGAGAGGAAGGATTAAATCCCACTCGTTCTGCACAGCACTCACCAGCTGATCCTCATCGAGCATCAGGCCTACACAAAAACCTCCCATTGATCCCTGTACACAGGCAGAAATCAGGGTTAATTCCAATTAAATCCATGGAGCAACCAGGGTATAAACAAAGAGTGGGAACAGATTGTTCGACTGCATCAGTTTCAATCTTTTCAGCTTTCTACATTCACCAGTGCCCGAGGAAGAGATGATGTACCACTGCAAAAGCAGCAGCTCCAACCATAGAAATAAAAGCAGTGACCCCAAAATTGGGATGCAGTGACATGTCATTTAATATAGATGGAACACACCATTGGATTTCATTTATTTCTGTATCACTGCTGTTTAGACATACACATAACTGAATCCAGAATAAATTCAGCTCTAACTTGTGCTTTATCACTTCTCCCACCCTTCCTGAGCATCACACAAACAAAATCTATCCCAGATAAAGCTAAATTGAGCATGAAATGGCCTGTTATCCCACACCTATAGGGCTGGAAAACTTGCATCCTTGTTCCAATTCTAATAAAAGCAGCGCCTCTCTCCCTGACATCAAGCTCCCTTTTCTGGGATGCAGCAGAGAGGGGAGCAGACACACACTGCAGGGATAAAAATAAGCACCTTGCAGCAAAGCACTTCTGTGCCGAGGTGAGGACAACACAACTGAATCCTGACTGATTCCGAAGACAGACACAGCCACCGCCTTCACATTCTGCTGGAAAACAATTTTTCTTGACTCCTGCTGCAGCTCCGATCCAGCACAACCTGCTGGTGCCTCCGGGAACAGGGAGGGAAGATAAACACAAGCTCCAGCAGAAACCTCCAGGCTTCTGACGGCAGGAGTGGAGGTCCTGCAGCTGGGCTGAGCTACAACAGCACATCTTGTTTCTACGTTAAGGATGTCCTGATCTGACTTGAGAAACACCAGCAACTGCCCAGAGAGTAATGGGTGAAAATGCTTGGGAATTTTCCTGGAACTCTTAAGGTTGCTGAGATCACTATTAACGACCTTGAACATAATCTGTCACCTGTGAAATCAGCCCTACACTTGAAGGACACATGCTGAACAGCCTGCGTGTGTTCTGTACACACATACATGTAACACACGTGTTTACAGGTTTATTTTAAGCCTGAAGACTGCAGTGCTTTGCACTCCTGAGGAAAGCACCCACCAACACCCACAGAGAGATCACCATGGAGCACAGGGACCGAGGGAAATGTGTTCCAGGAGGAACTACCTTTGTCACTTAAGCATCCTGGCCTGGATTTAAGCTGAAAAAATCTAATCTCACATATATATAATACATATCTAATAAAGGGATGATGTTTTCTGCAGAGAGGCAAAGGTAACACAAATTTCAGATATCAACATCCTGAGCGGTCTTAACACAGGGGACTCCATGCTGAGCCATTCTCAGGATTTCATAAACACAAGCACATCGGGATTGAGGCATTTTAGAAATAACAGGTCCCAATTTCATTACCATTCACAATTCAGACAGACTCTAGGTGGTTTTATAGGGCTTAAACCAGAGAAAACAGGCACCAGGTTTCCTCAGCTAGTCCATGTCCTCCTAAACTCACCTGCCAGCACTGTGTGCACCTGGGCATGGAGACAGTAGCAGGCAATTCCAGGCATAAGCAAGCACAGGGGTGAACTAATAAACAGTGTGGAACTGCTCCAGGCCCTGAAGCCACAGCACAGGCTCACCACAACGGGCAAAGAAAGGTTTGTACATTCCAATTCTTCACTGATAAAATGTATCACTACATTGCCTTCTGCCATGGATATGATACCAGAAGACCTCATGAGACAAAGGAGATCAAACCATTTCATTTCAAAGCATTCTTTAAAGCCTATTGCGTAATTGGAGGGTGGGGGTTGGCATTATCTTCAAAAAGAAGAAATGGCTTGAAGAAAAAAAATCAGCTACCAGAAAGAGCATTTTCTCAGACAGTTTTCAAAGGCCACATCCAGGGGTCAGACCTTTTGTATTTACTTTCATAAACAAACCAGATTCTGTTCTGCCTGTTTCTCAGATAATAGAAAATAAACAGTTTTATTCAGCCCATCTGAAGAATGAATTCATTAAAAAAATATTCATTGGCCACTTCTAAATGCAATCATGTAATTCACTAAACGGGCTGAGACTATAATCCCTGAAATTCTGCCATAACCACGCATCTGGAATGACTTCCTAACAGTTACATTTATCTTTAAAGTAAACACTGTATTGTTCAAGAGTTACTATTCTTCCAGGAAACATACTAAGCTGTAGTTAGATTCATGGCGCTCTTACTAAGGATCGTTCAGAGGGTTTTTATGGTGTTGTAATCGAAGAAAATGTATTTTGCACAGCAATCCCCAAATGGTCTCATTGCTTATGTTAATTGCCTGTTTCCTGGCTAACACACAGTCCAGCCTAACACAGCTTTTCTGGCATTAAAGATTAAATTGTATATTTAACTCTCACTGAACAGGTGAGACGACTGAAGAGGGGATGCAGACACCTCCATCTCCAGGTGACCATAGCACATGAGTCTGGGGACAAGCACGAGCACAACCACTGTGACAAAAAGAATGGTCTCCCTGATCCTACAGATCAGACATGTACCTCAAAGAAACCAAAATTACACACTGCCTCCTTTCTAGTAGCCCTCAGAAACCAAGTCTGGATGAGCACAAAAATCAGTTCCATGACCCTTTTTGCAGGATGCTTTCCCTCCCAGTCTACTTTTCTCCTAGTGATGGCTCAAACCAGGGCAGTTAATCCAGCTCTTCAGCATCAAATTCACTTTAGAGCAATGATTATTATTAAAAAGAGGAAAATTTAGTTAAAATGTAGCCAAACTTTGCATTTAACCTGAGCAACATTCAGCTCCCTCCTAACAGCAGCACAATAGACATTTTATAACTGTTAAAATGTGATTTTAAACCCACATTTAAGCTGGAGAATGGAAGTTCTTCTGAACTTCCAATGTCCAGCCACATCTTGGCACCCCATCAGGGTGAGATTCTCACGTTACACTTCCACAGAGTGGAAACTGGCCTGGTCACAGGTCAATAGGGACACCTTGGGAGAGGCTTGAGGAAGGATGCAAAATGAACATACACAAACACTCCCAGAGGTCAAATTCTGAAGTATTTACAAAATACTAGTTAGAAATTTAAGAGTTATACAGAACCCTTGGATTGAAAAAATGAAGTCCTGAGCATAAGACTGGAAAAGACTGGAAAACGCATATCTCAATTCGAGCTATTTCTTAACCTGGAGCTCAAGGAGCTGCTTCCCAGCCTCTCTCCCTACTCAAACTTCGTGTTGCTGAACTCCAGCACGTTTCCAGAGATTGAAGCTTTCCCTGTCCTGACAGGGCAGCGTGGGCAACATAGTCACTTGCATTCTGGCTTGTTGTTTCAGCTGCTAAACCAAGCCCGAACTAATAAAGGCAGTTACACAGCAAGGCTGTAACTCCCTTGACCTCCAATATTCCCTCTCTCCCTTGCATGCAGTGTCTGGCTCCTAATCCCATCTTTCCTTCCACAAACAGAACCATATTGTTTCTGCATTTTCCAACCCAAGTGCTCCATGGTTTTGTCTCTGCTTCCCTGCTTGCTTCCCAGATTCTGGTGCTGACTCTTCTGGCTGTCCATGCTCTGGGACATGGAGCTCGAGAGCCAAAAGCACCCTGAAAGGTCACTGCAAGGGGGGGACGGGCCATGCTACCACAGAGTCAAATGCCACAATCAGCGTGTAGGGCACAGACACTTCAAGAATGCACAAACAAGGCAAGACTGAAGCCTCTTTATTCCCAATACAGGCTGAAAAAGCGTGCAAAGGTCATGAAAATCACACAGCCTGTCTTTCATGAGTGAGGTCTACTTCCCAGATAACCCATCACTCGGAAGGCAGCAGGCAGGGAGTTAAGGGTGGTTGACTGGCTCTTATTTTCCTTCTGAGGTCCCCAGGATATCATGCACTGGCTAGGAGATGGATAGGTATTACATAAGCACTGAAACAACTTCAGAAAGTGTTTATGCTGTTCACTGTAAACAGAAACAGCCTCACTGTACTGGAGCCCCCAGTGCTGTCAGCAGGGGTGACTGGTGCACACCCGCCGGCACCACGTGCCACGCACAGGACAAGGATTCCAACAGTCAAGGGCACAGAGGGATTCAAAATGACTGAAAAGAGGTTATTTATTAAACATGAATCTCTATTTCAAGGCTTTCAGTTCCAGCACAGACCATTAAAACCTTCCACTCTGATTCTCTCCACACTTAGAGGCACAAAGTTTCACCCAGTTTCTCATCTGTCACCCAGAAGATCTGGATTCAATTTTTTCCTTAAGATTCTAGAATAAATTAGTGGATATATAGGGTCCAAATTTGTCCTCTGTAATTTGAGGCAGCTCCACCAAGCTGAGCATGCAATCCATGATGTGCCTGCACTATCTGAAGAGCCTCCTAAAAAGGGGGAGGCATCAAATGGATTTCATCTGAGATCGGACACATAACAGGAGTTGTGGGGTGAAACCCTCTAGGCTTCTCTATTTCCCTATGGAGCATCCCAGAATAGGTATTGCCTCTGAACAGTCCCCTAGAGCAGTCCATACCCCTTCATCAACTATATATAAGCCATGAAAACACTAAACCAGAAAAAAGCTGAGAAATTCAGGGAAGAAGTTAATAAAGAGGAGAACAGAGATCAAGCAGAACTGAACTTAGCACACGTGACAAGGGTGGAGTGAGCACCAAATCCCTTCTGGGACTGCCCTTCCTCTTCCCTTCATCACTTCAAGAATGTAAACCTCGTTTGGCCAAGCTGCTAAGGGGAGGGCTCTGTAATCAGCCATTAGCTCCCAGGGAGCAGCATTCCTCCATCCCTCCTGAAAGGGAAAATGTCTATGGGATCCAGCAGAGCCAGGCACTGCCTGCACTGAGTTACCACAGAGCCACGAACACCCATGAGGGTTGTGTGATTAAAACTCCACACACAGCAAATGCTAGGCCCAGACTCAAAGAACACAACCCTCTGATCCAGTTTTTAAGCAAAACACAGAGTACTCAACCTCTTTCCTTGTGTATTTATGGATTTCCTTCGATGATCACTGCTGGGCAAGGTTAGTAGTTTTGTAAGAGTATGGTTCAGCTCCAATAAGCACACAAGGTAATTCATGGTTGCTCAAGTGAGATCCACGGATTAGATATGGCTTCAATCCATCTCACAAACCACCTTTATATCCAACATGACCAAAAGAGACATAACTCAGTAACCAAAGAATCTTGTTAAGTATCAACTGGGCATTTTCTAAACCCTGTCATCCTGTTCTCTGCTTCTAAGTGAGTAAAGAAAATCCCATAGATTTCCATTTGTGCAGCTCTTGGTTAATTGCTTTTAAAAACTACTTTCCTCACTCTCTGTCTTCCCCCCGCCAGTGAAAGACAGCCTGTTGAATTATTACGGCATCTGGGAGTGTCCTGCCATGCAAATGGCTTAGCTGGAAAAAAACTGGGGGAACAGTTCATCTCTGCTCTCTAGTTTCTCTCCCCACCTCCATTCCTGCATCATTTGTAACTTCCATATCCCAATTACTAGATCTCTTACCCATTTTAAGACAGTGCTGCATTTCTGTGTAGGATAACCCATCCAGAAGGTGCTTTTTACAAAGCCTAGGCCCAGTCAGGATGTTCTCATGAAGTAAAATTCAAGTGTCAGTTCATGACTTTTAAATACATCTGCTATTCAGACTTTGTAGACTTGTTCTGGTGCTTGACCACCGAAAAGCAGATGCAGCTGGTCACTTTGAAAAGTGAGAAATGAGCAGCAAAACCAAGGGTTATGTTCTGGACAGGACTGGAATAGCAACCCGAATGTTGTGAGGGCTTTACAAGACAACTAATATGTGCCTGTGCACCTGTGTGTACTGATCTGTGGGGTCATCTGCACCCAACAGTTGGCATGCCAATCCTTTTCCTGAGGAACATGACTGTCAGCAAGCCAGGAGTCCTTCACCTCTATAAACACTCAAGAGAGACAATTTTGACCATGGAATTGCGTGAACTTTGTGATAAATAAAAGAAAATAATAGCAAAAATCTTCTGATGGTGGTAAATTAACAACGTGATTAAAGATCTGAGTAGGCTAGATTAACAGGTGGATGAAAGGGTAATCCTGGTCATACCCCAAGCAAAATCCACAAGAGGAAATGAACTGGAGCTGGAGTCAAAAAGGCTCCAGGTTGTCTCAGTCCCTTCTGGAACCACAGGAAGGACCTTTCTGACGTAAGCTCTCCCTCAAGATAACCTTTATTCTAATACACATTTCAGCTTCAGCACAACTCAGATGTTTCACGGTTACCACGGAAGAGACAAGGAGTGAAAACATGTCTGTCTCTGTATGCCATGGAGATGGGACCTTGTTTCATCAAACCATCTTGTAATATTGCTAGAAGCCTCTGCATTTCGCCCTTTGCCATCCTGATCACAGAGCAAAGCAACAGTGCACATTCCAAACACTCTAAAGAACCCATCTGAAAGTACTTGCGGATGGAGTGGTGGAGGACACCAGGGACAACTTGCCTCATGGTCTAGCAGGAAGGAAAACTGATGGATTTCAGTAGTTATCAGCAGGCTTTCAAAGAAACTACCCAAAAAATTCCTTCCACAGTCACTGAGCATTTAAAGGACAGTATTTATTATGACCATGTTCTAGAAGCTATCTGTGGGTTGACCTTCACCACAAGAATGTGATAATAAGGGCAATTGTCTACAGTAGTGTTTACCGTTTTTTCAGTGGAACAAAACAGAAAGTCATTTTTAGGATTTTTGAAGTGCTCACACAGAGCAGAGTTCCAATAAGAGCCAGTTCCCCTCAGAAAGGAGTTCCCCATTTTCTGGTCTCTACACTCTCCTGACCCAGCTTAGGAGAAACAGAGCACTGAGCTTTGGGAACTTGCTGCGTGTCAGTGAAGGGCTGAAAACACTCCTGCTGCCTCCAGTCTGTCAGACATTTGGTTCCCCTTTGGATGAAGGCATCGCTGTCTGTGCAGAAAACGCTTCACATCTTGACCCTAGCCACGACCCAAACTTGGCAGGAAGTCCCAGACAACCTGAATGCCCTCAGTGACATCACTGTTTATTTTGACAGTGCTCCAGAGCTGGTGCTCCAGCAAACTGGCAGTGCCAGGTGGTACCCAGCCCAACACAGGCTGCTGAGGGGCAGCATGGAGACAGTGCCAGCTGAAGGGTCTTGTTAGTCTGCAACCTACTATGACACATTCCTCAAGGAAAAAAAGTACAACTCAGAAGTCACTTGGTTGTTTGATAAATGCTGTGATTGCCTGTGTCAATATTGGGTTCCATCTGTTCTATTAATTTGAATAAAGAGAGCTACAGCCAAGTTTCTGAGGATGAGAGAGACACCAGAGGTGCTCTGCAATGGGTTTTCTTCAACCATTAAGTTGCAGCTGGAGGTTTCTGAGCCACTTCTTATTCCTACCAAGAGGGTCTCCCACAGAAAAACAGCCCTGAATTACATTTATAACAAGAGCACCTCTGAGGCTGCCCTTGCTATGTGTGAACACAAGAGCTGACTCCAAGCACTGACACACTTACATCCATGAGCACATTCCTCCTCATGTGGTGTCTCTCCAGGCACCAAGATGCAATAGCTCTGACCTCCTTACAGGAGAAGGATGCCAAGTAAACAGGCCTGAGCATTCAGGCAGCCAACTGTTGTCCTTCTTGCCCTTCTATTTTCCTCCTCCACTTCCACATCTCACCCTTCCTAAAGGTCCCAGCCCAGCCAACAGACATTCAACCTGTAGCTGAGTGGGAGTGAGCCAGAGTTCCTGCCCAGGCTCTGCACCTTCTTCCCTTTCCTACATCCTTGTGAGCTCCAGGTTTCCTCCCCACAGGGAGGAGGCTGACGCCCACCTAGGTCATGCTGCAACACTGAGCTGAGGCACAGCCAGAACAAGATGCAGTTGTGGGATGCTGAGCACACTCACAGCTTGGCAATCCTGGTGTGTCCCTGAGGGAGAGGGCAGAGAAACAGGGAATAATGTCAAGCTATGCTGATTTATGCCTAGACAAACCTTCTCCGTGTTGGAGGTTTTTATGTAAGGGCAGGGAAAGGTTCCATCACTCTCAGCCAAGGAGGAAAAATTCAGGACAGACAGTGCACAGGCGCCTCCTTGCTCCTCGGAGTTGCTGGTCGGGGGAGGAGGCCCGATGACAGCTTCCAGGGAGGAAGAATGAGACTAAGCTGTTTTGGCTCTGCCCCCACACTGCAGAGCAGCGGTGGGAAACCGCACCCAGGGAGACGCCCAGGAAGAAAAAGGATGTGTTGTTGTGGAGTCTTTTGTTCTGGGCTCTGGTTATTAGGAATACTCCACGGCAAGGCAGGCAGACCACGGGAGCAATTTAAAGGGCCAGCCTGGAAGAAATAACCTGCTATTGCAGCTGGCAGGTTTTGAATTAGCAAACAAACAAATAACAAAAAAAAGATTCTGGGGGTGGTAACAGGGAAGGATTTGCTAACACACTCCATAAGGCAACAGCAAGCAACAGAGCTGAGGCAACAGCTGGTTTCAGCAGCACATGAAGCTCCAGCACCAACCCACGAGGGAACAGCCCCAGATCCTGACACCCAAGGACCCTCATTAAGAGGAGACACGACAGCACTCATTACTCTGCAGCAATGGGTACTGTGTGCAGGTACCAGATATTCCTGAGACCTCCCTCAGTGAACAAGCTCTGCTTTAGCTAGGGATGCTTAATCAGCTCATGAGGTCTGGACAAAGAATCGGCCAAGTAAAGAGGAATTTACAAAAGAATTTGAATTTGGACAGTGTGGTGGTCCCAGACGAGGCACATCAAAGACCACTGCAGAATGAGCACTTCCTTCAGATGTTGGAACCAAAGTCACAGCCAAGATCACGCAAAGCTTTGCCTTTTCATGGCCAAACTTAGTCCAGCACTGGAGTGCGTTACAGGTAACTATTCTCTCTTTAATGAAAATAAACCCAGAATAACTAACAGGATAGGACAACTTCTGTTTTGGTGAGATGATGGGAAGACAGTACTTAACTGTCAGTGAGGGAATGCCAGCATTTCCCTGGATACAGAACTGGTTGGAAAGTGAACTGAGAAACAGCACAGTTTGATCTTAAGTACCCACTTGAAAACTGGGATGTTAAAAATTGTTCTCCAAATCAGCACAAACGGCAGCAGCAGTGCACATACTTTTGACTATGCTAAACTAGAAACATGGCTGAAAGCTGTTTGCCAAAGGATCCTTCCCCAGGAACAGGGAAATGTCAGCAGTCACACAAGTAGAGCACCAAGTTAGACAGTGTACAGCACAATTCTATCAGGCTAACAAGATTTCTCGTTCAAGAAACCAAGCACAGCTTGAGCTACTGACTCCTAAAGAGGAGGAAATGTGTCTCATCCTCCCCAGGGGAAACAAGCCACACATCATCCACTCATTAGCTTCTTGGCAGAAGAATCAAGAGCACGGCATCCAAACTGGGCTCCTAAACCTTTAGTGGGTTAGTGGGTACTAACCAGGTAAAAGCAGCAGACTGTCTGCACTGCCCACATGGAAGTTTTAAATGGACACCAGCTGTTAATTCCTTTCTACATTCTTCGCATTTTTTTGGCCAACTCCCCGCAAGACTAACAGGAACCTTTCCTCTTTGACTTTCATCTGGTGCATAGATAAAATAGTCAGGCAAGGAGAAGAAATATATATCATTATTGGCTTCATTGAAATGCATGCCTGCAGGTCCTCAATGTATCCCTGCCCTTTGAAATGCACTGAAGAACCTTAATGCCATCTAAATTAAGTCAATTTGTTATTCAGGATATTTGTGACCAAACAATTTGAGATGCATCCTAGGAGGAAAAAAGCATGCAGGCCAGAATTTAAAACCCTGGGAAATAAGATGTTAGATGGGAAGCAAAAGCCCAGAAAAGCTACATCTGAAATAACTCAGGTCAGTATTTTGCATCTTTGATGTTTCAACTATGGGTTTTTTTGTTTAAGTATTTTAGTGCACATCCTTATGTGCTGCTTCATGGGAGATAGAGATATTTATCATGTTATATATGATACAGTGATGACTCTTTCCAGGCTTTCCATGTCAGCTTGCTAACACAGTGCTGTCTGGTATGCTACTCCCAAGATGCTACTCCCAGGGAGTACAGCTCCTCCAAGGACTGCCACGACACAAGCCAGCCCTGCCCAGCTGACCCCTCAAGCCTGGACCTTGGCTACACAAGCAGCCAAAGCGTTTTCCAGGCACCAGGGCCAGAAGAAGGGCTGCTCTGCACCCTGGGGCCGCGCTCCCCGGCTCCCGAGCACAGCCCAGAGCACGAGGTCCCGTCTTCTGTTATTCACAGCTCTGGATTCTCTAAGTCAAACAGGCAAATAAACACACACCAATGACATTAGCTCCTTCAAAATAGCCAACTATTGTTATTGGCACGTGGTTCTAAACAGCTTCTGGCCACGTGTAAATATGGCTTCGTTTGCATGGACCAGCGTCGCTCACCCCATGCACCCCAGGAAGGAAAACAGCATGGCAGAAAAAGGAACAAAACAACAATAATTTGGTCCAAAAGCTTTACAGTTCTTTGCATTGACTTCACAGGGAAACAGCACTATTGCACAAAGTATTTTCACACCAAGGGCTCAAACCCATCCCATGAAACACTCATGACAAACCACAAGTAAACACACTGTAGCCGCTGTGATTGTGCCAGGTGTGAAGCCCAAAACCTGCCCACAAATCCCACAGTCACAACACCGAAGAAAAACATGCATAAAGCAATAATATGTAAAATATCTGATTATTATTTCATTCTGATTTGAGGGGGTTTTGTCTGAGAAATAGATCTTCAGTTGGCACAGATCCAACCCAACAGCTGCATTGCTTTTCTACTTCCACAAACACTCCAAATGTTAGCCAAAACCCTGTTTGTGCTGGCAAACAGCCAAGATTTTATTATTATGTACTATAAGTTCATAGTGAGAAATGTGCACTACAGGGAAAAAAAAGTCCAGAGAAGCTCAATAATTGAGGACAGATGTTGAAGATTTATAAAACTCTCCCCACTGGACAGGATCTTACAGATTGTTCCTATCGCCTGCTTGCTTGTGGAGTTTTTAATAAGATAAACTATGTGTGCTATCCTGGAAGAATATTCTAGAATTCCTCCTTCAAAAACCAATAACTTTTGATCTCCACTTGTCTCCTCTCAATAACAATCTCTCTTTAGAGTTCCACAAATGCCACTTGATATTCATTTCATATTTAAATAAAATCTTGGCTGTTGTTTTCGTTATCTGGCAACTTTAGAATGCCATCAGACTATTTCATTCTTACTTCATGGCCTCAAAATCAAACCTGACATATCATGCCAAATCCCCAGCAGTTAGAATTCATGATTAAATCTCTCAGTGTTTCAAATACCTAATGATTTTCACCTTTTTTTTCCCCTATTTTCTGGCACACAACATCTGCTTAACATCTTTGGGGACTGCTGCTTCACCAGAACCTAGAGCCCAAACCTCACCAAGGCCAACACTCAGGTTAAGCTGCCTGCACAGCTAACCCATTCCCAGCCAGATTTCTGACCCTTGGTTCATTACATTAATTCTACAAAACATTTGGAATGTGCAAAGTTCTGCAACTGACAGCAAACACTTTGAAAGTGAAAACACAAGGAAGTCACTGGCATTTTTCGTAACTGACCTGTAATGGTTTTGCCATTTCAAATTACATCACGAGTGATTTCTTTCCACCAGCACAAAAAGGCAAAACAAAGTACATTTCACTTGGAAATTGTTTTCCACCCATTTACAAAAGAGGATAAAATCACCAAAAAAGGTCATATCTTTGCAAACCAAGGTGTGTGACTTCTGATGCTTTTCCTCACCCAGCAAGAAGCACCCAGGCTCCCTCCCCTCCTTGCCCACAGCACACCTCGATTTGGTTGGATAACCTGACATTTTCCTTCGCCTCTACAGGCCACAGCTGCTGAAAAATTTTTCCTGAAAAATGATTTCATCCTTCCCAACGACATGGCTTACACAACACAGATCATATGAAGGTCATGACCTCATTACAGATTTAGACACTCAGTTCCCATCTGAAACAAAGTCAGTCTGGTAAATTTGAGGGGTTGGAAAGAAGTCTGTGGAGATAGCCTATTTCAGAGCTGTAGGAAAAAGTTAATCAGTCACAACTGTAATTTTAGTTGTAAAAAAAAATTTTTTTACATTTAAAATCCCTATTTACACAAGCTCAGACAGGAAGGCTACAGGGTGTCTCCCTGTTCACCAATCAGCTAGTGTGACAGCACATACAGCCTCTACACTAAACATGGCTAAAGAGATACTGAAGACAGCAGGCTTGGTGGGGTCTGTCCACCTTCCCTTCCTGAAGGGAATTCACATGGCAAAAAGCATCATTAAGAAAAAGCACCATTCAGAAAAGACAAGCACAGAACAGCTCCATTTCACACCACGAAGTGTTCTGCCATGGCCACCAAGTCAACATCTACACCTGCAAAACATGACTGTTGAGTCAATACAGTGAGGAAACACTTCCACAACACACTGGCTCCACTCCTTGAGCAGTGTCTGAGCTGCCTTCTGCTGTTCCCAACAGATGGACTTATGGCCTGAAGCCCTCAGCCAGTTTGGTTGTGTTTCTTTCAAGTGTGTAAGAACTGGCTCAGAAACAGCGCTGTTTCCCTCAGAATTTGCATAGGACACCAAATTGCTCTAAATTCCAACCTGAAGCATAAAAGTGGAATTAAACTGCCTTTTTTTTGGGGGGGGGGGGGGGGGGGGGGAGGTATTTGGTCGGGTTTTGGTTTGCTTTTATTACCAGATTTGACTCTGACCAAGTGCCTTGAAGGACAGAAATGCTGCAGCACATTCTCTAGAGCTCATAGTATCCAGCTCTACTGTAGCTCTCAGTCACATTTCCTGCATTCAGGGCTTCCTATGGAAAACCTCCATCTTTCTCCCTGAATTTCGGAAGACTAAGGTCTTGAATTGTCTTGGGTTATGGAAATACACAAAGCAATTCCCATACAGGAAGAAAGAGACATCCTTCACTTGCCATGATGACTTGCCTTGGATCCTGAACAGATTGGTCCTTATCTCAATATTGTCTTCTTTCAAGTACCTATAATGGTTCTTAAATCAGAATTTTAAAATTATACAGGAAGAGTAAGTACAACAGAATGATACAGTCATGAAGGAACATTTGCAGACAAATGGTAGAACCTTATTTAGCTTTTACTTTTAAAAAGTTCAGATTCTCACATATTTAAGATTTACACCTGCAGATTTACACTGCAAAAAAAACCCCACCAACAAAAATGAAACAGTGCTGGAACCATTTAGAAAGCGCTAATCCTGATCATTTTCCACCTAATGACTGTTTACTACACAGCCCTTTTAAATGCTTGGCAGCTCTCCAGATCTTCCTGCTTTTCCTTTCTCCCACACATCCCTCCGGCCAGCCATCTTGGGTGAGGAAAAGCCTCCAGAGGAGAAAGCTCTCTGCCGGTTTTTCAGGCTCTAAAAGCTTCGTTTCCTGGGGGAAATCCTGAGCCTTGTTTCACTTTCAAGGCAAAAAACAAAATCTTAAAGCTTTCAAAGCGCTGCCTAATGAGAGCAGAGAGAAAAAACAACAAACCAGAGAAGTTCATTTTTTTGAAGGATGTAAAAACCAACACTGGTTTGACAGTTTTAAATGCAGTGGGACCAGTTCTATAACCCTCATTGGGCACAGATTTTAGCAGACCCACCCCACCACTTGTTTCAAATGCCATTCACTGTTGCTTGGCATTCCAAGCTGAAGTAATTATTTGTGGTCAGATGCTCGCCCTCACCCCAACCAGCTGTTCTTTGATCCTTATTCTTGTAGCTCACATGCATCTGGAGGAAGCCCAGCTCCCTTCATTACCAAAAATGCAGTGTAACAGCTCGTTAGAGAAAGTGCAGCCCTACAACTCCCCCAGACCTCACAAGTGGCCTTGGCACTGCTGCCTGGGATGGGACCAGATGTCTCCTGGAGCCCTGACCACCATCTTCTCCATGGCTTCCACCCAGCAGAGGAGTTTGCCACCACCAGTAAAAGTGGGGAATACCACGTAAAAGCACCAGGAGAGTTCTAACAGAAACGATCACATCAGCACTGCATCCCTTTGTGATAGGAAGGATGGGAACAGGGGTAAGAGAGGATCTAAACACACAGATCTGAGCTAGGATGGTCTCTGTTCCAGGAATAAAGCAAAAGCATAACCAATCCAATGCGCTGCAATCAATATTTTAAATGAAATCAGTCCAGCCTGTATTCAAATCAGGTCAACAGTAATTAAAGCAGCCTTATTTGGAATAGTAAAACCAGGAAAGGCCTGGATCAGTGCATTTTTCAAAGAGAATATATTAATGGGAGTGTTTGGAAATGCGTGATGCACTCATAAGAGGCTTTAATATAAACCTCAGGATTACACTATGCCAGCTTTTCAATTATTATACTCTCCACAAAAAGCCACGTGCTGTGAGGGCAGCAAGAGGTTAAAGCAAACCTATAAGCCTGGCTTTGCCCTTTCTCTTCTGCAGGATCCTGTTGGCTTCTACTCGTGCACCACTTGGTATTTACTGTGCCCAGACAGAAGCACTGAAAGTGGAATTTTACATAAAGGACTTCCATTAGTGATGGCATCAACACAACACAGAGGAAGAGGCCTCATCACTTCACCAGAGACAGCAGAATCGCCCCCTCTTGCTTCTAGAACGATCTGCTTGGTTGACTCCATCTTAACACTTAACACACACCGATTCAGCCATTTTAATTCCTGAATGGCTGGAGTTTGCTTTCCCTTCACTTGGCACTGCATGTCAGGCTCGGCTGTCTGGAGACCAGGAATCTCTCCACATAAAGCACATGCAAGTGAAGGTTGGAGAGGAAAAAATGAAAGCCAGTGAGGCTAAGGGAAGGTGGTGAGCAGTGGAGCATGGTAATGGCACTGAATAAGTAAAAACACTGAATTTCAGATTGTCCACAGCTTCTTTTTCCAAACAGGCATCTCAGGAAAAATTCTGCACTCTAGTTCTCTTGAGAGGGTGATGATGAATGCAGGATCTATCTGTGCTGCTTTAATAGCAGCCCCAGAATAAAAAAAACTCCTGTTCCCAAGCTGTAGGAGTGAGGCTGCAGACGCTCGTACGCAATGCAGGAGCGGCAGAGTTGGGGTGCAAAGCTGAACATCTGCCATCAGAACCTGGGAGTCATGTGGATGCACAAGTCACACTCCCCCCAAACAGCTGAGCACCCCTGCAGGCCCACCCTTGAGGGGCTGCAGCCAGGCCACCGGCCTGTCTCTTTCCTGGAGAGCCCTCCTGGACCTCCAAATCCTGAAAACATCACTATTTTCTGCCAAAAAGCCAGTCAGCACATGAGCAGAAGATGTAGGTACAATGCAAACCAGCAGCCCATGCCACAGTGTGGTGTTTGTGCAGCCACAACGTTTGTGTCCACAGCCCTCAGAGCCAGCATGGCTCCAACTGGAGCTTCCTTCGCTCCAGCACCAGCTGCCAGTACAGCAACCTCTGTAATCCACAAGGACACGTCATTGCATCGCCTTGGTTTTGGAAAGATGTCAAAAGAAAAGGTTACCTGCAAAATTCAGGGTTTATTTTTGTCCCTCTGCAACACTTATTTGCACTCCCCCAGTATTCAGACCTCACAGACTGGCAGGATGGAACAGAACTGAAACAGTAACTCCTTTTAAATATTCCTTTCTGACATTCCATAAACCTAACGCAAGTTCCAGACAAACAGAGCAGAGCCTTTTCAGAGTATCAGTGAATCAACAGAAAACAAGCTCTGGGCAGTAGATGAATCCACACAAAGCATTTTGGTGCTTGTTACTCTGCAAGTGCCTGAAGGACAAACCCTTCCTTCAGCTGTTCCACAGTAATGCTGTGCTGAGGAACTGCTGGAAAGGTGCTGGAGCTGTAAAAACACTCTGGTGAACCATGACAAAATGATATTTGTGCTGACTACCATATCCTTTTTTACCAAATACATTATAAAAACTAGCACCAAACCCATGTCTATTACCTGAGCTACAAACATCAAGAGAAAACTATTTCATTGACCAGAAATTGTAATTTGCCCAGAACAGACTGGAAGGACAGACCCAAACGAGCCATATTTGACACAGATAGATTAGACAGATGGTCTAGTGTGGTATAAAGGGGATTTGTGCTTGCTTGACTTTGGCATGGCTGAATTACTTATTAATTGTAGACCCACAAGAGTTATGCAGGATATTTTACAAAGACTTAATGCTTATTAAGACTTCATACCATTCAAAATTATCACAGGTTCTGTACAACACAGAGATTGTTTTGCAACTCAATCCTGCTGCACACTTTTCAGAGCCTATCATGAGGTATTTCAATATAATATAGATATAAGCAGCACAACTACGAGCACTACACTGTCCCAGAAGCTTGGGCAAACCGTAAATTCAGGCAAATTTACTGAAAGATGAATAGAAATCCTGATTTAAAATAAAACCTCTGAATTCCCAAAGGCTGCTGAAAGCCTCCAACTTCATAAGGAAGGCACCCGACACAGGAGCCCTCTGTACTCCTCTGCTCACTTCACCAGTGGCTGCTATCGGATTCTCCTGGGATCCTGATGAAGCATAAGATTAAAAGATGTTATTACAGGGAACACAGGGGAGTGAAATTCAAAATTGGGGACTATCCAACACTGAGTTAACACAGGATCCCATCCACATGGCAGTAACAGCAATACTGATTTAAAAACAGGCCATTTGCTCTGAAGCTTATTATACTTTGGAATCAGAATTTCTGGCACCTACTGTAACCATCACAGTCACACTCAGCATCACAATTCTGTGGCCCTGAGCACGCTGATACCTGGGTGGATTTGTTGCCTTGAGAGCTGTAGATGCAGCACAGCAAGGCACCTCTCCAGCCTGGCCAAAGCCAGAACAAAGCAGCGTGTGGGTGTGGGTTATGGAACGGGAGGAGAGCAGGAAATGACAGAGAGTCTCAGACATTCTGTCCAAACCACGGCTGCTATCACCTTACCTCGGAGACAGACCCAGCTAGATACCAGGGCTGGCATTTCACAGGACAAAAATGACTCCTTACTCACAGCCTCCTCCCAGGCCAAAGGAGGGAACCATGATCTCACCTCCCACTTAACCAGCAAAAGGGGAGGGTCTGAGCTCCTGTGTGCAGGTGTCAGTCAGGAGCAACCCAAGCACAGACAAATCAGTTTTTTAAAAAAGAATAGTCACTATCAATTGTCCAAAAAAGAAAGTCAGCTGTTTAGAGGAGTAAATAAACCAACAAGGGAAAAACGTGGATTTGTGGAAATAGATACCCAGATTTTCGGTTTACCTCTCTCTAGTTTTAAAACTTTTCCCTACTGATTTTAGACACTGAGTGCTAGGAAAGCTCGATGTCCAGTTTATTCCTGTTAACAGAGGACAGGATTGCTGGATACTGAGTGTCCCTCACACACACACACAGACACACTTTGAACTGGAAGGAGTACAGAGAACAGCATCTGTGGAGAGACAGTGCTGACTGCACAGCTACTGCACATACAGCACAAACAACATATTAACCATTTCGATTGATGGGTTCAAAGGCAGCCTCATCATCATCCCTTTAGCAACAGAACTGGAAGAAAATATCATGTTTTAGGCCCAAAGTAACAATCTCTGTAATTCTCTATACACCTCATTTGAGACAAAAAGAAGCACCAAGATTGCAAACCAGAATCACTTTCTTACCTGCAGGATAATGCTGGAAGCTTCATTTTCACAGGTGTTGGACACTCAAAACTCCCATCAAAATGAATTGGTTCTCCAATGCTCCAAGCCTGAGGCAAAACTCTCATCTCTTTCAATTAACCCAAACAGCACAGCTGACAGCAGCTGTGTCTCCAGCACAGGGATTTCAGGCCACCTCACCCTGCCCAGGCTTTCACAAGGCTCGCAGGATCAGAGCAGGCACGAGGGGGTTATAATCGTCTCTGCAAGTCCAGGGAATACCCACAAAGACTTTAACCAATTTTAACCAAGAAAAAAATTACACTCAACAGTATGTTTAATTTAGTGCAAGTTAAATGGGACAGTGGACACACCACAAAGCACCCCCGGGAGAAGAGAGGCCCTGACAGCATCAGCTGGTCACACGGCTATGCACGAATTCTCTAGTTCTGTGAATGCTGCCCAGGCATTTTTTGGCCTTTTTTTCCCCATTTAGGGTTTTTCCCCCAGATCACATGTCACCTGAGCACACGAGTCCACACGCGAGTGCTCTGGGCACAGCACTGCTCTCTGCTCCAGGCCATCCTGCTCTCCCATCTGGGTCCTCCAGTTCCTGCTACAGCCCTCATTGCTTTACTTTGACAGATGAAGACATGGACAAATTTGCCTTCAGGGACCCATGCAGAGATTAGGAGAAAAGAGGTTCTGAATCAGCAAAACTAGGGACATGTTAGAAGCTCTGTAGGAATTACAGCTTGGGCTTTCCTGCTCCTCAGGCAGATTTTCCTTCATCAAGACAGCTCCCTCTCCTTCCTCCCACTTGAATCTGCTACTAATTTAATCAAAGGTGGTTTATGAGCAAGTTGAGGACAAGGAATCTGCAATTTAACCCTCCTGAGAACAGCCTAACTCTAAACAACTTCTTTCTCTT
>NW_008650358.1:19248-33355 GCF_000695815.1 Acanthisitta chloris
CTTCTTCACCTAACTTTCAATTTTGCTCACCTTTACAGAGTTGATCTGGATTCTGTCAACGAAAGATGAGCACCAAAACGAAAGTCCCTTAAGCTACTGCAGATATTTTTACTTTCATACCCTCCAAAAATCATGTAAGAAAATCCAAGGCATAACTGCAACAACTTGGGCACAGGCTGGCAGGTTCATGAGGACACTACTTGTAAAGACCTTGTGCCCCCACGTACTTCTTCAAACAATATTTGAAATAACTGAATAAAACTGAATGAGACAAAAGATGTGGGGATGTCAGACAGAAAGGTGAAGCTGGTAGCTAGCAGGTGGCATCAAGATCACTGACACCACTAGGAAGTGCTATCACACAGTCATGGAAATGCACAGCCTGCACACCTGTACTATCCAGAGCTGACACTGCTCACCCACCTTCTTTATCCATCATTTTTTCACATGTAACACGGAGGAGAATAAAAATGAGCCTGTTCATGAGGCCAGCCCTGTGGCCACAGCCTGTGAGTGTGCTCTGCCCAGGAAACAATGCCAGTGTACAGAATTTAATCCCTCCAGCATGTTACTGAATTAAAATAATGCACTTATCTGCTCACCCAAGCACTGACACAGTGTTACAAGTGCATCAACATCTTTGTATGTAAAGTGGTTAATAAGACTCATGTAAAGACATCAGGGGGGACAGTGATGGCCTGCAGGGCAGCTCCTTGCACAACACACCACACAAAAACCATGGATGGACATTTCACCACACCAGTGTCACCTTCCAAACACAAGCTACTCAGTTCTACCATGATGACTAAGGAAGGGTAACTAATAAATTCATTTCTGTACAGATCTGAGCTAAGACAGCTACCTTTAGTGCGAAAGCAGGCACAAGTATCACACCTGAGGGACCTGATACAAATCTAAAGCAAACACACATGCACAATAATACTCGCTCCACTTACATCAGCAGGTAATCTGGACAAGAGAAAAATCACCAGCTAACTGAACAGCAACCAGAGCCCACTGCAAATCAGGACCAAATCCTGGGGGCCAAGTGTATGACCATCCATGTCACCCCCTCCCCTCCTAAGAGCATGTTTTTTCCTGGTGTGTCATGTGTGACTGGAATTCAGCGTGACCATGTCCCTTTGGGGTTACATGATCTGGACTTCATTTGGTTAGCAACAAGTGAAGTGAGTGCAAAGCTGTGACCAGAGAAGGTGCCAGGAAAGGTGGGAGAACACAGAGGGACCTTCCCTGTCTTGAAGCACCTCTTAAAGGTGGGAAGAACTCCAAGGCCAGCTGCTGGAGCACAGAGGGAGTGTCAGAGCACTGAAGTACTGCGATTCCCCTGCGATGCAGACAGACTGACGACTCGGAGATTTGCCATCCCTCTTTGCTCACCCCTTGGCCTCACAGCACATGTCGCCACAGCCAAATGGCATTCCTCCTGGGGTAAGTCCAGGACAAGCCCATTAGGCCACACAGAACAGTGTCAAAGACCAAAATCATTCCAGTTTTGCCTTGCCGGGATCCACCCTGCACAGGGCTGGGGACTGCAAGGCAATATCTTGCTCCAGGCTTCTCCCTCAAGAGGACTCCAGCTGTAATGCCTGACCGTCAGAGGGGTTTCTGGCTGCAGCCAAGTTGAGCTGATAAATATTAGCGCTGGTCTCCTCCCTACAGAACAGGAAAAACGATCTCTTCACTTGGTACTTCAAAGGCAGTGAGAACAGTCCTCCCATCACTCACCTGGACCAACAGGATTATATGGGCAAATTAGATTTTCTTTGGCCCTTACTTGTGGCTAAACAATGTATGCTGAAAGCCTTCCTGGCCTTCATTTCCATGATAAAAGCTGGGCATTGTTTGGCTCCCTTCCTTGCCTCATAATATCATCAAGATGACATTCAAGCCACACAACAAGTTCATTTTTTTCCCCGTTAAATCTACAGTGGTCATTCCTGTTTGCTTGTCCTTTATTTCCCCTAGAGGGAATTCTCTTTTCCAATACATCTTTTGTTGATGGCAAACTGAAGGAAATTATTCTGCTGAAATGGTATTTTATTATTCGATTTTACTTTAGTTAATGCAGAGCAGCATTGGGGTGGGGGGGAAGTAAACACCTGCCTTTCATTTGTGCATTCATAAGAGTGTGTAGGCTGAGGATATCACACATACCAACTTGCCAAGCCCTTGATCTTCCCACCAAGCTCAATCATTGGGATCGCTCCCACCCTTGTCAGTGGCCTCCCAAAGGCAATTTAGTGGCTTGCTACAATTTTCAGTGCTGCTGCCACAAACACAGAGGGTTGAACCCACAGCCTCCAGAGGAGGCAGGTCTGCCTTCCACCCTTTGCCAGCTACTCCCCATGTCCCCGTCACGCAGCCACTGGCATCGGAGCCAGGATGGGAGCCTTGTCCTGACGAAATGCTCCCAATGCAGTTTTCTGTTTTAAATACACTTCATTTAGCTACTCTTCACTTTGTTTTGATCCATTTCCTGCTCATTTCTCTCTCCCACCCACTTGTCCTCCATGTTCAACAACAACAACAACAGGTGAGAGTTGAAGAAACAGGGGTGAAGAAGCCTTTGCTCAACTCCTACATAGCTCCAGCCCTGGGAGTGAACCTTTGACATGCTGAATACTTAAATCCTCTGGTAAAACCAAGCAAAGAATTTGTCTATTCAGAGCTCATTCAAACACTGCAGAGAAGGTTTAACATTTGAATATCAGAACTGTAATAGCATTTGCAAGAGGAATGGCCTATTTTAAGCAATGCATTGGCTTTGGGGATGACTTACAATCATGGCACTGTAATACAGAGAGAGGCAACCAAAAAAGAGATTGTGACACAATTCTCTGCACAAGCCTTGTGCTTTCCATGCCATTTTGGATTCTGCATGGAAACAGTTGGGGAGATGTATCGTAGTCTCCAACAGAAACCATCATGCAGCAAAAACACAAAATGACTGATTATGACAGCTCCTAAACCCAACCAGGTGTCACAGCTAAAACCAGGGCTAGGAGGCAGGCACACAAAGCAGTGAGACTAACTGGGACAATAGCTCCTTTCTTCTCTATCCCTTCAACAATCCTTGAAATTAAAAATTATTAAAAAAAACCCCTACATCCCAAACTCCCAGCTAAAGTTAACTACAGGCTTGTATAGAAATTCCCTCAGCTGCACTTCTTCTGGTCTTTGCTGGGTTTCTGTTTGCTGTGATACTCAAATTACAAAGCCTCCTCCCCCTTTCTGTTGACACCACAAGACAGCCTGTGGCCTTCCTTCTAAAACCAGTAACTCAGGAAGAAGCCCACAAAGCTTGGCTTGCTTGGATTTCCCCCCACAAAATACAACTTTTAAACAATATACTGCCAAACACAATGCTAACACCATTCAAATGCATCCCATTCTCCCTCCTGGAAGGTCCCAAGAGACTGGATTCCATGGCTAACCTCTGCCAGCATCAGGAATTCATGTTCAGCCAGAGCAAAGTAACTGTACCAACAGACCAAGGATAATTCCTCATTGTCAATGATGAGACCTGAATCCGCTAGCAAAAAACCCAGCCACCAAATACAACAGGCACATCATTTCCCCAAACAGGTCACTACTTCTGGGAATTGACTCATCAGTCCCTGTAGGAGAAACCCAAACCCCCTAGGCAAGGCTGACTTGGTCATTCCACTGATCCAGGATCAGTGTCACAGAAGCAGGAACCAGCTGGTAACACAATCACCTCACAGTATTATTAAGAAGAAAATAGGCTGCAGTTAGTTTAGAGCTTCTCAAACAGACCGTAACCCCCCCCAAAACCCAAACTGCCACCCCAGGGAAGAGAGAGTTCTCTCCAGCAAGTCACATGTCCAAGACAGCTCACTGACTTCTCAGAGGATTAGCAAAGGGTTCAAAGGAGTAGCAAAAGGTTTTCCAAGTGATTCTTGGGGAACAAATCTCTAAGATGCACTATTCAAGGACCATGTATCAGCACAAAAACTGTGAGCACATAGAAGCAAGAGCCAGCAGCCATCTAGCCTCTGATACACTCTGAAGACTTGACCTAAAAATTACATTCTGCACAGAGAACTGAATACTGCAGTTTTTTCCTGGCACTTATGCCTGAAAGCCAGCAGATCTGGAAGTGCTAAAATCATGGAATCATAGAACCATTTAGGTTGGAAAACACCTTTAAGAGCATCAATTCTAACTGCTAACCCAGAACTCCCAAAGCCACCACTAAACCATGTCCCCAAGTGCCACATGCACATGTCTTAAACCCCTCCAGAGACGATGACTCCACCATTTCCTTGGGTAGCCTGTGCCAAGACTGAATAACCCTTCTGGGGAAGAAATTTTCCCTAATATCCAACCTAAACCTCTCCTGCTGCAAATTGAGGCTGTTTCCTCTCTGCCTTTACCAGGCAGCAGGTGATGTCAGTCAAAACCAGAAAGAAACAAGAATTTATTGCTCCTGATGACAACAAAAATGGGAAGTTTTCATTTTAACTTAAGGAAGGAAATTATGTACAGAACATTCCTCCGCTACTCTACACTGAAGCCAGAGACAGAGAAATCAAGTAGTATATTTCAAAGTTAAATATTTTTCATTATACAGGTAACAAGCACTTTCTGTTCAAGGAAAACAAGATTATCATTTAGAACACTGGAACAAATGAGTTTGCCATTTGCAAGGCACAAAGCAAATTCAAAATCCAGTTCATTGCTACAGTGCATAATAGTTATTTATATGTATTGTGAGAGTAAGCATAGTTTCAGGACAGTTAGGCAAGGTGAATTGCCCATCTCCTTAATCCTCTAATAATACGCTTGCAGTGCCATTTGGAAATTGATTCCCCTCTGATAAAGCAGTCCTGCTGCACAGCAACCATTTCTCAACACACATTCCCATCAAACTGCACCATTTTGATCAATCCACAAACCAGAACATTAAAAATGCATACCAAGCTATTTTGGTCCCTTGTTTTATGTATCTGCATGCCCTTCTAGCTGTCTTTTAGATATCCAGTCCAAGCTATTAAATATCAGAAAGGAGATGCATTTATCCCCAAAATACACAGAAAACTTTTAAGGGTAAGACTGCTATAGGCACTGATCCAACAGAGTTGGCTGAAAATTAATTTCAAGCCCAAAGCTCTTCCCTGACTCCCTGGCATCCTGCCACAGCTTATGACAACCAGAAGTTAAAAATGCAAACAGCTGTCCTACTGTTAGAGGCACCCTGAGATAACATGGATGTGCTGCTCTGAGAACTACCCTGAAGGTGACGTGGAGGTTCACTGCCCTGTGCCAGGAATCTGAGGAACTTTGGGGCTCTTTGAACTCTCGATGCAAGCTGTGCCACTGCAACCCCGAGTGATTCATGTTATTTTCTGCTAGTCAGCAACAGCTGTAGAAACATCCCTCCACCCTCAGTGCTCCACCTCACTCTGGTATGTCCATGTGCTGCTCACCTGTCAGTTCTGCTGCAGCAAGCACAGCATTAGTTTTCATCATATTTCTTCTCCACTCAGTTAGAGGAAGATCCCATAAAACCATCAAACTTCTGGTTTACCTCAGCCTCTATCAGTAAATATCTGAACAGGCATCTCCAGATCCGGCCATACCCCTACGGCTGATCTTGGGCACACACATGCTCCAGCAGCATAATCTCACTCGGGATTATTACCTGATTAGGATTACTCAGACTAAAAACACAGCTAGATAAGAGCTATGTGCTCCCTATAACCCACACCTGCCCACAAAGAGGGGATCATCATCCTTGACTCCTATTTACTGACATTTTGATGTCCTGTCACATTTTTTACAATCCTTGTGTTTCTAATATGGTTCAGAAATGTAACTGAGCAATGCCAAACTATCTCAGATACATTCTTCTATGTAATTTTATGTGAATATGACTTAAAACCTCAAGCCTTGGACTATGATGATGCAAACAGGCACAAGTTCCCATACTGTCTAACTTGGCAGAAATGGGGATTCAGATCCTTCATTCTCAGGTGTCACAGAGAAAGAGGAATCCCACTATTGCAGTGAGAATGAGCCCAGAAGGTCCTTCTTTTCCTATTAACCAGCAAAGAAGCAGTTGTGAGTTTAATTTCTAATCTGGCAGATAGTACAGATGATTACAGCACTGTGGTGACTTCAATACTTGTCTCGGAAAAATATATTTAATTCTCTGTGGTATATGTTTAACTCAAAGTCATCTTATTTGTCTGGCATACAATGACAATAGGTCTCTAAAAATAATCCCCTCTCTTTCAGCTCGTCAGGGCAGTTTTAACTTATTATTAGCCATTACTCACATCTCTTACGCAAAATGTGCAATTTCTGGTAAGTTTTATGCCTCCTAATACAAAATCTGAAAGTGTGCAAGGCTGGAAAAGACAAAGCTCAGTGCAACTCAACTGGATCGCACTTTTGTACTTTACCTCTATTTACCTTTTACCTGAGTTTGATGCAAGCATCACTCCTTGGAGCCAGCTCCTGAGCAGCAATAAAGCTACTTTACACACTCGGGTGCTGGAAAGCTGCAAAGCTGGATTAGTGGGGCAGGTGGGGTCAGGGAATCCCCCGTGGACCTGCGACGCCACATCCTCTTCCCAAACAAACCTCGGAGCATAACCACAGCGCCCCATTTTATCCTGAGCTGCTGCCACAGCTTTCCCTTCCCGATGGATTCTAAACCAGGGTAAAACAGAGAGCCTGGCAGCTGCTGCTAAGTCTCCCCCCGACAGAGAAGCTCAGGGATGGTGGCACAAGGGACATAACACTGCTCTTCCCCAAGCACAGGCCATGTGGACCTAATTCCTGGGGCCAAAGATGTCAGTTCTGGTACAGCCTCACTGGGAGTTACATCTCCTGGTGCTCAAGAGCTAAACTGATCCCAGACTCACAATGCAGGCCAGAAGCTGAAGGGTATTTTTCCACAAATGAAGTAATCCATTTGCCTTTTAGAGAGCACAGCTCGTGGCCTGTCCCCAAATCTGCAGGCATTCAAAGGTCATGACTCAGAGCAGCCCAGGCTTTCTGTTCTCAATCTCATGATTCCCTAACAGTCCCACTTTTACAGAGCTCCTGGTGCAGGTCCCCGCAGCAAGGCAAACACACATCCAGGGAGTGGTTATTTCAGTCCATACTTTCCTACATCAGACTCACACCAGGGCTAAGCACAACCACCTGCTGACTCAGGATATCCCAACCCTGCTCTCAATGCCCAGCCGCCCCCACACTTTCCTCACACTATCCCATTTAGAAGCTAACTCATCCTCTTTCCATAAGAAATCAATTTAGGCATCCCAGGTTTTAAGTTTAAATGGCTTATGCCAATGACTAAAGCTGTGCAATCAGATTCTTCCCTTGACAAATTTGGTACAGGGCCAAAAAAATCAAATTTGCTTTTTTCTTTACCCTTAAACAAACCCATCTATGGTCTGCAGTGGTAAACCACTGCTCATTTGAATATTCAAACACTGACTGCTTTCATCCAGGGGCTTGTGCCAAAATCCTGTCACCAACCACCAGTCCAGGCTTGTCTGAGGCCAATGAATTGATTCAACTCTGCCTTGGTACTTTCCCGACAGCTCAAGACAAATTTGAAGAGGCTCCTACAGATCTACACTGAGGCAAAACCCCTCCTGTTTCTCATTCAGGTGATGATGAGTATGATATAAATGGCTTTCCCTGCCCTGGGACTGCAGGGTTTGGGCTGCGCCTGTGTGGGTTTAACACAGCTTTTTCCTTCTTACCTGCAATCTCATCCTGCCTTCAGGACTTGAAAGCGACCTGAATGTTCTTAAAATGCAAATGGAATATATTACCAAAAAAACCCTGAGCCCTCAGTCAATAATCCTTTTTTAGGCAAGAATTTGTGCGAAAATGAGGTAAGTGATAACTTTCCAGATCTCCTGTTATCCACGGTGCTATTTTAGGGAGAGTGTGACTGCATTCGCGCTTGTCGCATAGTCCTGCTTCCAATCTCCTGGCAGATCCCCAGCAAATTCCAGTATTTAATGCACAAGGCTTGTTGGGATGCAGTCCCACTTATCTCCCAGACACATTGACTAAGACTTTCCCACATAAACTGACCCACCCTTTAGTAGCAAGAGGTCACTCAGTACAATCAGCCTTCAAATGAGGAAAACAATCAGGAAAAGCTTCTCTGACGCCAAAACCACCAACAGAATAAAACACAACAGGCTCCAGTGTTTGTTTTATCAAAACTTCAAGACTGCGAGGCAGATTTTTCAATTGGTGATAACCAGTGTAGCTCCTCCAAAGTCAATTAGATTTCTTTCAGGCTCAGGATTTGGCCTTCTAAAAGCACTAAAATCACTGTAAGAATATGTTACTCTAAAGCGTTTGACCATCATGAAGCTGTAAAGAATCACATGCAGCACTATGCTCAGGAAAAGGTTGCAATATTTTATATTTCAAAAATGATGCAAATGTTAAACTAACCAGGCTGTCTTTACCCCACATGGATCCTACAAGACAGGGAATTCCTGTTAATTTAAGGAGAACTGCAGCATGGTAGTTTAAAGGCCTTTTTTGTCCTCAGCACTGAGTCAGGGTGACTTGAAGGACCATTCAAATTTTAAGGGATGCAGTTCAGGCACCCAAACTCAGGGTATGCTGCCACAATCCCCTGCCTTCATATTTCGTAGAACACAAGTGGCAGAGCACTGGCTCTCTGGACTTCTTCCCTAGATACCACATATGATCCAGACTCTAACACAGGGTGCTCTGCTGGGTGATCCTCCTTTACCAAACACCCACTGATTCCATAGACCATATTTAACCCCAAAGCCCCCTTCCAAAACCACAGAGGCCAGGAATTCACTAGTGAGAGGTAAAACTTGCTCTCTCCAAGCACAGACTAGAATGATTAGATCCATGCTGCATTCCAGTGTCGCTATAAATGTATGTGCCACTGGCATACCAGAGCCACAAGCTATCCACCCCATTTGCAGGGACTGGCTGCAGATCATCCTGAAACATTTTCATTACATATTTGTTTACTAAGAGGAATGTCAGAGAAAGCCCTTGGAAAGAAAATCCCATCATTAGTTTAGCTACAGACAAAACCCAACACCTTCAATGCCCAAACCAAAACCTGTGGGTGTTCAAATAAATGGATCTACGTTGAATTAGTTTACATACAGTAAACAGCACCTTTACCCTTCTAAGCCAAAAAACCAGAGGATCTACTTGCTATAATTAGCTGTGGTGTCTAGGCACTAAGCAAAATTGATTTCATGAGTGGAAAAAATAAGCATTTGGTCATGGTGCACAAAAGCAGCATGTGCTCTGTGGGACCCACACGTCAGCCCCACTGTAACTCGGGCTCTGACCTGCCCACACAGCCAGCACTCGCCATGCCCTGAGAAACCACATCCATCGACAGCTTCCTGGCCTTTCCAAACACAAAGCTCCCTTTTATCATGTAACAATCAAAAGCAGATACCCCATGTCATTCCATAATAAATCCATCGATAGAGTGAGAGGATTAATTCAGGAACAAAAGGCAGGAACTTACAAAACCAAAAGATGCAGATCTGGATCACTGCTGGATAGCACAGGTCCCCACAACACCTTGTAGAAGACCTTGACCACGTTCTCGGGACACTGCTGGGGCTGAATCCCACAGGGAATATTAAAGACCTAAGATAACTGTAGGTCTGGCTTGGGAAAAATGTCTGCCTGGGATAAACTGGGTAATCAGTGTAACCTTAAAACCTCAGGGCCAGGCTTGGAGAGGAGCCTCTGCGTCACCTCTGAGCACCTCCCACCCAGCTCAGGGCCTCACACCAGCCAGCCCCTGGCCAGTAACACCTCTATGGAAGGGGAAAAATAGAACATAGAACTCCACACATTTTGGGGTGGGGCACTATCCTTCCTGATCACCACAGGCACCCAACTGCACTCTCCAGTGTGAGGTTTTAGCACAGGCAGTACCTTCATGCAATGCTGTTTTACCAAACACCTCAAGGCAAACTGGGGGAAAAAAAAAAAAAAAGCCTGAACTCAAGGTCTGTAAGTCCCTAGGGGCTGAGGGCAGGGAGGACCAGAACAACCAGACCAGCACTTCCTATAGTGGCACTGAATAAATGAATAGAACATTCATACTTCATCAAGTTGGCTACTTCAAATCCATTAAACCACGTGCCAGTCGCTCAGGTGGGCAATGGCTGGTTGGCTTCAGGTCTGCAACTCTTCAGCTCTGATTGCATCTTCCACCACCTCAATCTAACTATGGTTACAACTACATATCTTCTTAGACCCAACATATCACACACAGCCTCCCACAGACCCATTTACACAGAGGAGTAGCAACTGCCCACCCCGACTGAAGCCTGTTTCAGGGCACATTCCGTATTCTCACAGCTGTATTGAGCCATGACTAACACAACCAAACCCAGTGGGCACACCAGCCAAGCTGAGCTGTCAGTCAATCCCTATTCCCATTTTAAAAATAAAATACAAAGACTTTGCTACTCGTCCTTTCTCAATGACAAGCCCACAGCTTGTAGGATGACTTGCAGAAGCATCTGTGTTTCTTACTCTTACAAACTGAGGAGAAATGGTTTCCTCTTGTATACAGGTGTGGGCATATGAACAAAAAGGAAACTAAATTCAAGAACATCATTCCTGAAGGTGTTTCACAGATCAGGTGCAAACTGCTCAGCAGGTGTAACTTTAGGTCTGGCTTCTTCTTCCAAAAAAAGGAACAGCCTATGTTTGGAACCCCAGTGAAGAGAAAAGCTGCTTAATTTGGAACATCTACCTGTGAACAGTTTCATGGCAGAGTATTTTTAGCAGTCAGAACAGAGTGTTAATGGCACACCTCTCCTGTTCCAACAGCATGGCTGGTATGACCCACTAGGCTATTCCCAGTATCCAACAGGTGTGCGGCAGCATCTGCTGGCACAAGGGTTTCACATGGAGTGGCTTTTTTGTTCAGTTCTTACTGCCCTCTTGATGTGAGGGGTTGCTGAATAAGCCAAACCACCCCACCATTTCTTTTTCAAGTTCCAATACTTAGCACATTGTGAAATAAAAGTTACTGCACAACACCATAATAAGTTTCTCTGATGGCAGTGGTGACACACCAAAGGGAGGATTCCTGGTGTGCCAAAACACATGCAGCCTGGCAACAAGTAGGAGTTTGTGCAATATATTAAGAGACTATAATCAAATAATGTATTAAGAGAAGAGCAGGAAAGTGAAAAGGTATGAAAACGTAAGAACGTCCTGAAATTTTCATCACCCAATGATAAAAACTCTCACAGAGAAGAGGCTGAGAAGAAAAACAATAGCTCAATATAATCCTCAACCTTAATCTGTCCTTGGCCATAGGAAAATGCATACAATCCCTGAGCCCAAAGATTACACATTGGGGCATATCTTTTGCTAATCACATACATTTTACTGCAAGCAGAAATAATACTTCCAGACACAACCCCCCTCCAGCCATAAAATCTGTTATGAACTCAACCATCACCTAACAGTACACAGGAAAGTTTTTTTCCGTGCAAAACTGGGCTTTTTAATGAGGAATGGCCAGCAAAAAAATGTGTTTGGGATTAACAATACATGAAAAAGAAATAAAGTTGGATAAAATAAAAACTGCTTGCTTAAATATACATAGAATTGATCTATATCACTCTGATCAAGCTGGTAAATAAATTGAGGTCTGGTGTGCGTAAGAATTTTTCTTAGATTTTTTTTCATGTAATCTCTCTGAAACCCTTTTTTCATTAAAGGAAGGCAAAGCCTGCAACGTTCTATTCGTGTTCATTAGAAAAACAAATTCACAACAGATCATTTTAAGAGTAATAATAAAAGTCTGACAAATGAAAGCCATATGTGGGGAAAAAAAACCAGCACGGGGGAAAGCAACCTTCAATGCAGGCTCTGCAGAACACTGATCTCACACACCCTGGTGCCATGTGACAGCACACACACACTTTAGCTCCACCAGACAAGTGTTATTTGGTGGTAAATATCAAACACAAGATGATTTCTAAGGTGCAAATACACTAGAAAGCAAAAGGCGGCAATCAGATTTTTTATATTTAATATCTCTAGGCCAGATTGGTTTAACTTGGGAAAGTTTCCATGAGCTTCAGCAGAGGTAAGGGTCCAACGTCCTGGGAAACTCCCCAGTTCCATCAGCTGGGAACAGGAGCAGCCCACGGTGTGAGGTGGGATGCCAGAAAAGCCCTTATGGCTCCACACAGTTCCTAGCATGGAGCACAGGCCTGATCTCATCAGGAGTTTCCAGGCACCACAGAAAAGAGCCCGCACTGCTCTCCTACACAACTCTGAGCTGAGTCAGAGAGATCCAAGGGGTGGCTCCTGCCCTGATGTCAGGTCACCCATCCAGCTCCAGTAGGCCCAGCATTGCTGCTTCCAGAGGTTCTCCTAGACCTAGGAAATGGCAAGCAGGAGGCTTGTGGCCACAGACACCAGCCTGGAGAGTGTGTAGGAGCTGACTCATGGCTAATGGGCAATGATAAACTATGTACTGGTTATTCACTTGTGCCTAGATCAGATGACTAAGGAATTTAGGTGCCTGTAGAGATTAACGGTCTAATTAACTTTCGCAGTCTGAGCCTTAAACATCTGCATAAACAGAGCTTCTCCTCTGTGTTCCACAAAAGATGTCCATGCTAATGAAATACGATTATTTTACAAGAAAATATTAAATCCTATAACTGACCCACATGAAAAATAAATCCTTAGTCAAGTGACATAATATCAACGAGCATTCCAGGCCCCTCCAATAAAGGGGGTTTAACTGATTCCATTTTAGATATGACGAAGGAAAAAAAATCTTTCATAAAATGGTTTGTACGCCTACTTCACAGGAGCTGTTGAAGAGGGACACGTAGGGTGAGGGTTTTGCCCCTTTGCTCCACTCCTGAGTGCAGGTAGGGTTCAGTAACACACAGCAATTCCAAAGGCTGTAGGATCCATGCCACCATCCATGAAACAGCATCTCTAACGCTTTAACTGCTAGAAGCTCCTATTTTATCAAAAAATGCTGCATCCTGCTTCAGTGAGTACCATTTGCTGCACTTAACCTGCATTACAGAAAACCCCAAAACGGGTTCTGTTCCAGAACCTGAACCTCCTTGCTAATTTCAAGTTTATGCTACTGCATAAAGTCACAGAATATTGCCTGTTTTCTTTGCCCATCCAGCACTGGTTGTGACACATGAGCCAGCCCCTTGTCCCTCCCTGCAGCCCTGAGACCACTGCTAAGTCATGGAGGCATCACTACAGCCATTTCTGCTTCACTGAGAAACACAGAGGAAAAAAGAACGCTAAAGGACAATATCGATTCCTTGGAAATCACGTCTCATTGCCATCGCCCACTTTCCCAGCTCTTTATCCTATACCATTTTCATCTCCTGCCTCTCTCCAGAGGCTTCTGAGTATATGCAAGCCCTTCCTCCAGCAGAGATTTCCTGCAATGGCCTGAGGAGTCACAGCCTCCCCTGACATTTTCACATGACTGCTATCTCTCTGAATAAATTCCTCTCCATGCCCTGCCTCTCCATCCCCAGCACCGGGGAGCATTGTTCCCCAAGATGACTGTCAGCATGATGCCTGCACAGGGCTGCAGGAATTCCAGTCTTTTTCCTGGACTGTTCAATAAGCAGGTTTCATAATGCTCGTACCCTGTCAATAAAGGTCGAAGGATGTACGAACGCTTCAGATCTCGACAGGTTACGTTTGTCCCCTCTCGTTGTAATCCTGCTTCTGATTTTGAACATTTAGCATTTACACCTATGGACAACGCTGAGGACCACACAGAAATACAAATCACTGCTCACCTTTAAACACACATGCAATTTTACTCACGATTAAGACATCATCATCACAAATTCAATGCTCACTCCAGTTTTGTATTATCACTCCAAGAGCCAAAACATCACCCTTAAAAGCGAGCTACTGAGTAAGACGCCAGCCCCGATGCCATGAACAAGGGTTTTTCAGAGCTGCTGCAGTCTCTCAGTATCCAGCAGAAGTCTGCCATATTTTTTTTTGTTCAATCAGGCCCGTACCCACCTAACCGCCA
>NW_008650359.1:0-445 GCF_000695815.1 Acanthisitta chloris
TGGGCTTGCACGGAGTTGGTTCTCTTCACACCTGCTGCAAGGAGAGAGGGGAATCAGCAGAGACATCCCGCAAACAGCTGCCACCTCGTGCCCTCCGCCCGTGGCCTCCCAAGGATGCAGGAGCGCAGCTCTCACCGGGGCTCCTGCTGACACTGCTCTCGGCAGCAGAATCGCGGCTCTCGGTGTCCCCAGCAGTGTCCTCGCTGCCACACGGTCCCTGCCGGCCCTCAGCTGCCTTCCTGCTCCCCCTGGCAGCCGCTGGGGCATCGCTGCCTGCAGGAGAGGGACAAAGGCAGCAGCAGTGAGGCTACAAACCTTCCACCCCTGGGTGATGCTCAGCCTGGCTGTCAAGAGGAGGAGGATGGGTACAACCATTGCAGCATCACCCCCAGAGCTTGGGGACTGCAGGAGGAGGATCCTGCACCATCAAACCTGCACGTGGTGG
>NW_008650360.1:0-5805 GCF_000695815.1 Acanthisitta chloris
TTACAAAACTTTTTTATTCAGTATTTATTTGTTGGATTTTATACTGTTTTCTAAAGTTCTAATAAACCATTTGAGAGAAGTTCCTAGGAGTGTTGCCTCCTGCTGTGCTTGGAGCCCTGGACAGGTGGTACAAGGCACTAAACCCTCCCAGGGGATGGAGAGGCTCCGTGGATGTGGGCACAGCTCTGCTCTGCCTGGGAAAGGGTCAGGCTTGGCCTCCTGGACCAAGGTGAGGTGGTGGTGGTTGGTTTGGAGATGTGCAGCTTGGAGTCCTCACTGTGAGCTCTGCAGGGCAGGACTGCAGTGTTCTTCCCCTCTTTTACTGGAGCTCTGACCACAGTAAGTTCTTACAGTAACATTTAACTCACTTTCCTGGTCCCTCAGGATCCTGTGGCTCCATCCAGGATCCCATGGCTCCAGCCCCAAAGCAATGAGACACTCACATCCATTCTTTAAAAAAAGAATTTTATTGTTACAACTAAAATGAGAACTGAAAACTTGTATGGGAGATTGCAAAACTGTACAGGTGCACTCGGCCCTGGGCCCAGCAGCGGCTTACACAAAAGACAGAGATACCTGAAACTGGAATTATACCAAAACATTCAGCTTTTTTCTGGGGTTTTATATTTTTTTTATAAAAGTTTATTCTATGGCAATCTGTAAAAAAGAAAGACCTGATGAGTAAATATTTGCTTAAGGCAGATAGCAGAGCAGCTCACTAACTTTCTAACAAGTCTAACATGGATGTTTGTCCATTTTCCAAGAACAGGTTACCCCACACCCCACGGTGCGACGCTACGGAATATACACACCCCAACTACTACAGACAGGTACAGGACAGCAAACAAATGGTACAGTTCAGTGCCTGAGCCTCATCCACACCTCACGGGGCCTGGGGGACACTCACTGGGGTCCAGGGCAGTGCAGGAGAGCTGCACCTGAACAGAGGCAGAAAGGGGATGCTCAAAGCTCTTCTCTCATCTGCAGCAACTTTCTCTTGCAGAATCATTTGCTATTGGATTGTTCTGGATTCAAAGAAAGGATGTCCAGGGAGGCTGTGGCTGCCCCAACCCTGACAATGTTCATTCCAGGTTGGATGAAGCCTTGAGCAACCTGCTCTGGTGGGAGGTGTCCCTGCCCAGGGCAGGGGGTTGGGGCTGGGTGGTCTCTAAGCTCCATCCTAACCCCTAAAATTCTATGAGTCTAAGATTTGTTTTCTCGCCATACTTAAAATCTAAAATTTCTCTTGGGAATCATGTCCAGAGGTGAATTTGGTTTGGTTGTTTCTTTCCAGCTGTGCCCCCTGCCAAGGTGCTCCTGTGGCCTGGCCGAGGCTTTGCTGCCCACCCTGAGCCAGGGTGAGGTGTGGATAGGGCTGACTAAACTCTCTGGAATGTCTGTACTACACTCACTCAGCTGAAATGAACATGCTACCACCCGGAGTACGCAGGAATCCCACAGGAAGTCATGCCAAGGGTTAGGTGAGTCCATGGTACCTGACAGACTCAGCCTAGCTGAACCAAGAGGCTTTCAGCAACACCCTCAGAACCACAGCCACTAAGGATCAGGTCATGCAAATACCACTTGGGCACATCAGGAAGCAGAAATACAAGTTCTTTCACCTTTCAAGCACGTGGTGTTTCATTGGGACACCGGAGACTTCACATGCAGTTTGATACAAGGGGTACAACTGGTGCCTCAGGGCAGGGTCCTGCCCACGCTGCAGAGAACAGTGGGGACAAAGCAATCACATACTGTATCTTAAATACACAGATGAGCCATTATATATTACCATTTTTCTATACTCATTTTTCCTGTTTCCAATAATATAACTAAATATTGACTGATTACAACATTCCTCCTTTTAAGTACTGGTCTGACCAACAGTCTCACAGGTAAAGGATTGATTCCCAGTACTACCTGAGGATTTAATAGTGAACTCTTGAAAAGCCCTTGATGAAGCTTAACAAAACACAAAAGAGAAACAACTCCCCCCCCCCTCCATCCCCTGCACCTACTCACTGAAGGAAGAGCAACTACACCTACAGCCAGCCTGGCAAAAATAAATAGGGAGTGGAGAGCCCTCCCCTGGACTCCTGCACAGCGAGGGCTGCACTGAGGGTGGGTAAGTGCTAGAACTGTAGACAGACCTTGGAAACAAAGAGGGATCAGTGACACTGCTGCAGATCAGCTGCCACAGGTCAGTCCCTCACTGCCCATCCAGCAGAGAGGGTACCCTGACTCTGCACCAGGGCACAAGCAAAGAAACCTGTGCTGGTATTGTTCAACCTATTTGTAATTTGGTACTGCCACCAGGACCAGCACTGACTGCCCTGTGCAGTGCTGCCTTCCAGTTAGTCCTACCAGCACCCCAAACCCCTAATCTCCAGCACTTCACACCCTGTGCAGGTGTGGGGCACAGCCTGGTGGCAGGGCAGGGCCCCGTGGCAGGGGGAGCATAGCTGCAGGCCCCACTGCAGCCTGGACCTCTCCTCTTTGCTTCAAAGCAGCACATGCAAACTCTGCATCATAAGCCAACGGACCTGGTCACAGAGCACCTCGTGTCCTGCTGACCCAGTCTGCCCTGGGGAGCTGCCACAGCAGGGACTGCTCTGGAGGACCCAAACACTCTCCTGCAGGGCCCCGGGGAGCTGCCCCAGCACCACTGGTGCTGACACAGCAGCTGCAGAGTGAAACTGCACCTTACATTCCATGCTGAGGTTTAGGACCTCACAGTGCTGGTGGATGTGGTTTGGTTCCATTTCCCTTCCTGGTTCTCTCCCTCCCCTCAAACCCCAAACAGAAAAGTAAAACCAGCTTTAGAAAGGATGGTGCAATGTAAAGAGGCATATGTGCAAGTCGAGTGCAACACAAGTCCATGAGGAGCTACACTGAGCAAAGGAAACAAAGCAACCCAAAGAGCAGGACACGTTGGGACACCCTGAGGAAACGCAGAAGCCTTGGTTCTACCACCACAGGAAACACAACCAGCTCCTTAACAACACTTATGCAAGATTAAATATATCAATACCACAGGCACTGCCCACAACTCAGTCTTTAATGATGAAGCAAGGTAAGAAAAACCAAACCAAAACCCAACCACAACCATCCCTCCCTTCCCCACGTTACATTCTTCAGGTATGTGGGTTTCTCTCTCTGTTTTGGGAACTAGTCAATGTAAGTCATGTATTTGGTTACAACACTTGGAGAGTACAAGCAAGTTTCACTTGTGCCTAGTTTTTTCTGAAACAAAAGAGAACGAACTGGCTTTTAAAAAAGGCTAAAAACAACAATGTGTTGTAATTCTATTATTTAGTTTAAAAAAAAAGAGAACAAAAAGGAAAACAGACTATTTGGCATTTTCTCTGCTTACTCCTGAATATTTTAAGGCCCTGAGATTAGAATATTATGTTCTTGGGACCACAGGGCTAGATAAAACCCTAGTGCATCAATTCTCTCTTGAAGCCCAACCCAAAGTTCTGGCCTTTCACCCCAAGATCTCCCTCCTCTGAGACAAGGCTGCCCTGCCTGCACTGCTGCTCTCAGGGCAGCTCCTGCCCCTCGGGGTCTGTCTCGCCGGCACAGCCATCAGTGGAAACACACCCTGTAGCAGAGATAAGCTCCTGCTGTGAGGAAAGCGAACATGCAGATATTCACTAGAAATGGCTTCCAAGTTGTCACCATGTTCTCATCATCCTCTTCCGAGTTTTCTGCCTTCAGCGACTCTTGGTGGGCTGAGAGCTGCAGGTTCTCCCCAACAGTTCTCCTCCGCAGTTCAGTGTCTTGACTAGTGCTTGGGGACAGAGAATAAACATTCAGAACTGGACTGGCCCTGCCTCCGAGGGCAGGAGAGAGCTCCCCTGGAGCTCAGCACACTGTACATCCACACCCCCCTCACTGTGCCACAGAGGCACCACCTGACGGGGGAGTCACACCAGCCTCAGTACAGGACCTTCCCCAAGGACACTCTGGGCTGGAACTACCATTGCTACCCTTACTCTAACCCCACCGAGGTCTGTCCAGGCCTTTCTGCATGAAATGCTGTTTCTGTGCCAGCTCCCAGTGCCACATAGCAGAGCTCCCCAGGGGAACACGTTACCTGTCTGTGCCCAGCGGCGCAGGTGCCGTTGCTGAGCCGTCCAGAAGAGTCTCCTCCCCAGAGCTGACTGAGCACCCGATCTGCTCCTCTGCTCCCTGGTGCCTGGGCAGGAGCTCCGTGTGCTCGTGCATCCTCCCGTTGTGCAGCTCTGAGGTTCTCTTGGGTGGCCGTGGTGGCGGCGGCGTGTGCTCGGGGGGAGGCTCCAGGTCCTCCTTGGACAGCTCTTTCCACTGCTCCTGCACGGAAGGACTTTCTCTGATAAGCTACCCCAACTCTAACCTTCACCAAGGCAGAATCGTTACACTCTACCTTTTAATTGACTCTTACAGTGGCTCTTCATTTGCACTGAAAAAAAGGCTGTGAAAAACAGCCCCAAGCCCAATTACACTCTACCTTTTAATTGACTCTTCATTTGCACTGAAAAAAAGGCTGTGAAAAACAGCCCCAAGGCCAAGCTAGAGCCACTGCACAATACACATCTCAAAGCAAGAAACTCTGACCTACTTCAGGAAAATTTAAATAGCACCAAGAAGAATCTGTTTGGCTGCAGTTCTGCTTAGCATAAAACAAACTCATAAATTTAATCACAATCCTTAAACTTGTTAGAAGTGCCAGAGGAGGCTGAGGCAGCAGCCACACGCCCCGTGCTGGAGAGCACAAGGCACCTGTGACCTCACAGGTACCTCTCAGAAAACTTAAATACAAGCTTTAGGCCATGACAGATCCTACAGCACTGCAGAGAATATGAAAATTCATCAAAGCTGCAGCAAACACCAGATTCAAAGCTCCTTTCCATCTTGTTCAGCCTCGGAGCTGCTGCAGTTCCTCAGAGCAGCAGCTCTGGCTGGAGCTGAGCAGCCAAGAGCACTGACCTGCACTGAAGCATCTCCCATGATGAACTTTGCCCCTTCGATAACAGCCAGGTAGGAGAACCGGAGCTGGTCTGCAGTCTGGATGAGTCCCATCCTGTACTTCCTCATCTCCAGGAGAACCTGTTTAACGTCCACAGACGAAGGATCTTTCCGTTTGTCCATCTGCAGAGACAGATTTGACACATGCTGTGTGCTCTGGTGGGACTCCCTGCAATGCCCCGTGCAGTGGAAGGGCCTCACACTCCCACACACTTGGCCAACTCACACATCACTGCTGGCAGCAGCTATCACTGGGGCTCCAGAGACAGAGGGGCAAACACTGGCACCCCAATGTGCTGTCTCTTTCCCCACCTTTGTCTTTTTAGTTTCAAAAATTAGGAAAAAGAAAAGGTCTGACTTCTTTGTGTTAGTTACTCTCACGCAGTGAGAGAAGGAAGCCAAGAGAACTCCAGCTCTATCCCAAAGTCAGAGCAACCTCCTCCTCCTCTGGGCAGAGGTGACTGTAAAAGCAAACCCACTGCATGCACTTTGCATTCTCTCAGGACAGTTCACTCCAGGACTTAGCAGACATCTAGCATGGCTTTCCTGAACCAGGAAGGCAAAGCTTGTCTTTGCCAGTCACTCTGGAAACTGGAGGCTTCTCATCCCCAGACTCTAAGTGGGGATGAGATCTGCCCTGGAACACACCCCAGAGCAGCAGCACTCCGTGGCCCTGCCCCAAACCAGCCCCCAGGCACTGTGCAGCAGCAGCAGGTGTGCATGAAGTCCTACCAGCAGGAGACACGTGTCCACGAGGCAGAAGGTGCCGGAGCGGCCGATGCCGGCGCTGCAGTG
>NW_008650360.1:5874-32664 GCF_000695815.1 Acanthisitta chloris
TCCGGCACGCCGAAGTCAGGCCACGTGGTGTAGTGAAAGTGCAGAATCTCCCGAGTTTCCTGTGTCTGCAAAAACAGGATTGAGCAAATCTTTTAGATGGATATGTCAGAGGTCTCCAGGACAGCTGAGCTGAGCTCCAAGACCAGTTCCACCAAGCTGAAGGAGCTCCTACAGCTGCACAGCCAAGAAACCAATTACAAATAAGCATCTCTTGCTGTGAAAGTCTCCATTTGGAGCTAAGGATATCCATTTGGATAAGCAAATTCACCTGTTTGCCAACGTGGTTTAGCTTCTCCAGTATAGCTTAAATGCTCCTGTCTCAGGGTATGGCTGAGACTGCACAGCCCTGGAGTTTCCCCACATTTGTGTCATAAATACCTAAGAGTTTCATTTCCACCACAACTTGAGGCTGAGGAACAATCTGCTGCAGATTCCCCAAACGCAGAGCAGGCTGTGACCACCTCTCCCAGGCCCAGGCAGGAGCAGTGAGCTGCAGGAGATCTGTACTCACGCTCAGGTTCTCCAGTTCCAGCTGTCGCACTGTGTAATAGGATTTTATATCTTCAGATATCAATGTTAGCTTCAAGTTTGTGTCTTCAAAAAACATTTCTTTCTCCTCCTTCCGTGGCCAGTACTGTGCACACTTTATCTGAAAACAAACAGGAGACATCCATGTCATTTGTGCCTGTGTAACAGGCAAGGAATAAACATCCTTGAACACAACCTTTGCTTATGAGATGATTTCTTTATCTCCTGTATTGTAAGGAGCACCAATTCCAGTGTGAAGAATACTGGTGCTCCTTTAGGCTGCAGGTATCTGAATTTTAAGTCTACTCTGCATTTTACTGTTCTCATGTCAAATATTCAAATTTCAAAAGACACAGATATGAACAGGAGAAGAACACACTGTGGAAAAGTATTATGAACAAGCTACACATAGGAAACCATATGTTTTATTTATCTGATGGTAGATTACTTAAAATAACCCCAATTTTTGCTCATCCATCGTTCCCTTCATCTTCTGCCTGCCTTGTCTAACGTGAACTTCCCAAAAGGTCTGGACAGACAGGTCCTGTCCCAGCAAGTAAAGCAGTGGCTCAGCAGCTGGTTCCACCTCACCCTGATCATCAGGCAGAGAAAAACCTCCCTCCCTCCCAGCTCCATCCTCCTCAGACCCCCAGGGAACCGTGTGAGACTCGTTCCACAGTGCTCGAGGGTGAACAGGAGGTGCACAGGCCTCGAAAGGTGCAGTCTGTGTACACTGACAGCTCCACCCAGACACCTCAGCCAGCAGCACAGGCTCCACGTGTGTGGAGAGTCAGGCTGTGTTCCTGCTCCATTTCAGCCAAATCCACAAGAAATCAGGACCAAGATCAGAGACTGAGTAATTTTTGACTGCACCATGGTCAGTTCACCAGGTACTCAGCTCTAGGCACACTTTCTGAGATGCAGTTCCCTAGAGCCATCCCAGCCCCTTCTCTTGGCTGGCTTTAGGTGGGTTTTCATTAGAGGAAGCCACCAACACATGCTAGCACAGCAGAACTGGGTAAGTACTTACGGAGCCCTTTTCCATCACTCTGTTCAGCATGACCACACCACGGCTCTTCTGCTCCCAAACCATCTCCCAGAAGTGGCCACAAGTATTTGGCAAAGGTCCCTGCAGAGACAGAGTGCCCAGAAATCAGCAGTATGTCTTGTGTCAGTGCACTGTTCCCAGTCACAGCTACTGCTCTGGGCAATAGATTTAGACAAGTTACAAGCAACTGCTCACCTAAACCTGCACAAAACCACAGAGACACAGCTTTAAGTTCCACTTTATGACTTTACCTGTGAAAGCACAGTTAATCTTCTCCCCCATACATAAGAGGAAGAGAGATGTAGTCTCATTTGTGAGAACAGAACTGGGAGTGAAAACTGCTGCATTTTCTTAGGAAAGGTACACAAAGTCATGGGGAAATAAAACCCCACTGGGAGCAGAATTAAGGTCTATGTTAAACCACTCTGCACCACGTCATTTATATGCACTTAATGAGCTTTACAGTAAAGAGAACAAACAAAGAAACCCCATGAAAAACAACTCCAGTCACCATATGGTTTTTATTCACTGCCAGCAATTACCTGGGTGAGGATGTAGCTCCTTTGGGCCTCTTCCATTTTTATCAAACTAGCATTGATATAGTCATTGTCACCTTGGTTTAGCTTAATTCGACTGTGATCAACTGCAGCATAATTAGAAAACACTGGTTAATGTCTATGCAACAGAGCACAATCCATGCACAACCTCCCAGGATGTTAGGGCCAAGAACATGAGCTGGATGGCAAGAGCTGAGCCCCAGGCAGTGCAGAGGTGATCTCTGGGGCTGAACTCTGGAAATGCCATGCAGGTACCACAGGAGCAGCACTGCAGGAGAGCAGGGCACACACTTCACCCTCCAAAACACGTGGCAGGGATGTGCACCTGCAGTAACCCCCACAGCCACCTGCAAACCAGATCACACTGACCTATCTGTGCAGTTATCGAGTTACTGGTTTTAAATAAATCTAATTACACAACTGCTTATCTTTTGCAGCTTAAACACTCAAACCCAGCTTGTTCAAGGTTGTTAAAGGTTTGCCTAAACTTGTACTGGACAAACAGAACAGACATTCTGATTCTTATTAGCTACTGCTCCCAACCCAACCACCCCTTAACACACCGAAAGGATGATCAACATCCAACAGCAAATGTAACTCCATTGTTCTCCTGTTAGTCTCAGCTTGCTCCACTCGGGATTGAAAAAATACAAACCACCACCAAAAAACCCTCAACACACACAAGGGTTACCACATTTGGCAAGGCAGTCAAACAGACTGGGAGCAGCATTATCTAAAGGCAGAAAGGAACCACTTGTTGCTCACAACCTCAAATATTAGAACTGCTTAGTAAAGCAAACTATGTGCAACATTGCTGCTCCTGGTGGAGCATGCCAAAGGCTTCAGGAACTCCAGTCCCGTGGCTATAATGGCACCCTGTGACATCCACCTCATAAACAGATTCATTAACAAGGAGAGTTGTCTTGGATGCTTGTCCATCTAACAGAATCTTGTCCTTACAAAAGAACATTCAGTTGTCAGAAGTCATTAGAGGTCAACAGTCTGTTACAAACAATGGAAAAGAAAGTGTACTTACAGGGGCTGACATCTCTGTACCTATTTCTGTTTTTGTTTCTGGGATGTTTGGCCACTTTACATGGAAAATCACTGGCTTCGTGCCTGATGTCCTGAAACAAAAACATCAAGTCTCAGATATGAATCCATCTCATTTCATACCGTCAGCTATTTTATGACAAATACCCTTGTGACTTCTCATCCTCACGTGTAGGAGCTCTGGACAGAAAGCACTTTGGGCTCCAAATTAAGAACCAAGTTTAAATTTATCAGAATACAACACCGTGTATTAAAATACCATGAGTTTGCATGACACAGCAGCAGAACATTTACCAGACTTTACACCTTTCTGCTGCTGCTGGGGCAGGAGCTCTGCCCCAAGGCACCTCCACACAAACAGCTTTAGGCACTTGTTTGCAACACCAGTGAAACTCTCAATGGTGTTTCTGACCCAGCAACAATGAAAATGTTGGCTGTGATAGAACAACCCTTGTCTCCCCCCTTGGCACCATCACAGAGCTGTGATTTGTCTAAGATCACTTACAGCTTCATTTTGAGCTATCAGCAAGATGCCACCAAGCTGCAGAGGTTATTTGTGTCCAATTCACAGACTCAGCTGAACACATGTACCATCTCCAGCACATCACTGTGGCTCCCTCAGACACACAGAACAGCTCAGTTATCTGAGACAGTTTCACAGCTAAAGAATTCTGCTGTCCTTGGACATTAGTCCCAATTTGTTGAAACAGAACTTCACACTGTAAATAAACACTGTGCAAACAAGCAGTTCTTAAAAATGGCAGTCCTAGGAACTCCAGCAATGCTGCATTTAACTGAGATGAATGGAAAGCAGAGGAATGGAAGGGACTTATTGCAGAACTGGTATTTCAGCAGCACAGTGAGTTTAGGAACTCCTAAGACAGACACTTTGCACATGGATGAAATGAACACATGAGCCTAGTCCAGAGGCCACTGAAAATCATCACTAAAGACAATTACTGAGCTCCATTCATCCCCTTTTGCTGGGTGAGATCCCTCAGCCACAGGCCCAGGGAGCTGCTTGCTGCTCTCACAGCTCTGCACAGAGAACCATGCACAGTGCTGAGCACTGTTCTCCCTGTGGGGTACCCTGCAGCACATCCCTGTCCAGCTCTTCTGCAGCATGACCCAGGTACAATGCACACTGAATGCTGCACATCAAGAGGAGAGTCTGATCACACCAACCTGCCCGAAGAGGCAGAGTGCTCTGCAGGGCTCCTCCCTAGAATAAACCTAACATCAGCTGTTGGCTTTTTATAGCCCAGCTCGGGGCTGCCAGGAGTGCTGCTGCGAAGAATGCAGTCTGGAAAACATGATCTGGGCTGCCACAGCCCAACAGCTCAAACATGAGCCAGCTAAAATGAGTGTTTTCAGTAATTTGTCTCTGCCACCAGGTTGGTGACTGTATCTTCCAGGGGTTTATTCTTCTGTACAGGACTGACAAAACGAGGGAACTAGGAAAAAATGGTTTTCTAGACCTCTAACCACATTTCCCACAGAGCCTACACTTGCTATTTTTTTAAGTGTTAAAAAAAAGACAGCACCAAAAACCTCCACAGCTGCCCCACCACTGAGGACTCTTACGAGAAAACCAGCAAAATGCAAACCAAACCAAAACCCCTTGGGTGTTTTTCCATAAATATGGGGCTAAATCAGCAGCAGCACTAATACACACTATTATTAACACTAATACACAGCTTCCTTTCACAGCATTAACAAGTCTGAGATGAACTGCCCTGTTTTGAAAAAGAGAATGGCTCGGATGCTTCATTAGAGAGATGGAATTATACAAGGCATTCCAATATAAAGACATTACACTTAGCATATACTAGTATGTGCATACACAAACTGCTCTCAGTCTCCAGAGCTCTACAGATTCAAATACCAACATGCAGCACTGCAGGAATTGAAACTGGTGATGTATTGCCCAGGGAACAGAGAACTCAGCAGCAAACACCAGATCTTCTTCAAGATGATACGATGCCTAAGGGTACTGAAAGAGTAAGGGAGCTCCAGGAAATGCACAACTCCCATAGGCACAGAGAAAATGAAAAGAAAGAAGTTACTCATGTGCCTTCAACAGCCAATTTCAAAAGGGCAATGTATTTCTGGAGCATGTTTCAGCAAACAGAAAAAACAAAGGATGGGGGTGGGATGGTAGCAAAATGAGGGACCCAGAGATGGCACCAGGCAAGCTGCTGCCTCCTCTGACACCTCACAGCAGATAGCACTGCATTTCTGGATGTGAGGAACACAGTAAACTAGCAAATCCCAGAGGGCATCTCTGCCTGGAGCCCAGTGGCCAAATCCACACTGAAGAGATGGGCCACACTCTTCTCAGCAACGTGGGATGAAAAGTGGGTTGGGGTTTTGTTTGGTTCCTCTTTTTTTTGGGGTACAGCAGTTGCTAGAACACCTAAAGTGACCAAAAAAATTATCATCTAAGATGACTTCCAGGACATGAAGGTGACTTAAGTGGAAATCAAGACCTTCAACAGAGAAAATTATTGGGGAGAAACTACCTGGTGACGAGTTACCTGAAGTGGCCACGCTACAGACTTTCTTGTCAGAAACTGGTCCTGGTTATTGCTGGAGCCACAGAACTGCTGGTACTGGAGGTGGGGTAGGTTCAGATCTGTTCACAGCAGCCCCACGGGGAAAGCAGACTCAGCCACAGCATGGAACTGTGCTCGGAGGAACTCGCAGCCACCTGATGTCACGAGAACTGCAGGTGGTGTGTGAACACAGGGACTGATGAAGTTACAAACACCTCCTGGAATCCCTCTCAAGTCACCCTGCAGGCCCTGGCTGTTAAAAAGGAAGCTCGACATTTCGTTCCAAAGGTCGTGCAACACAAAACTTTAAAGAGGAAGGGCCAGAACTGAAGTCAGTTTTCCAAAGTCAAATGATTGGGGTTTTGAGTATGAGTCACCCTGTGCCACTCATCCCCTGGTTTTAAGTCCTGTCCCTTGGGCAAGTACCCCCAAATAGTGCAGGAGTGGAAAGAGGAAGTCTGCTGAGAGCCTGTTCTTCAAACGGAAAGTTTCTGTAGCTGTTGACTTGCAATAGTGACTGGAATGAGAAGTTCTCCAGTGACAAACAGAAGGTTGCTCTCAGTTGCACCAGTGTCTCACTCGGCCCAGCAGCATCACATTTCCTGCTGCACAGGAAGGACACAGACTGCAAGGGCAGAAGGGATGAGTCCTATGAGCACAGCCTTACTCCCCAGATCCCCACCAGAGATACACCCAGAAACCTTCCAGTAAGCCTTAGGTAAGCTCCCAGAAACAGGTGCTCATGCCATCAGCCACTCAAGCACACTGCAATGCTGTGTCTGCAGTATTTCCAGTAGAGAAACTAAAGGTGCAGCCTCAAGGCCTCCAGGGGCATCACACAGACTGCCAGGGAGCCCTGCAGCACACCTCAGCTTGATCACACTACTTTATTGCACCATAAACTCTGGAGTAGCTCAGACAAAGAGATAATGATATACTGTCATTTTAACAGTTCTGTTCCTACGGGAAGCAGCAATTGCCAAGATCTTATCAGGGGCTACAGACCTGCACGTAATCTGTCTTCTGATGTACTCACACTGAGGAAAGCAACTCACAGCAACTATAGAAAGACATATAAAAAAAGTAATTTTAGCTTAGAAGCTTAAAAAAAAGGGTTTCCTCTTAAAGCTGGCACTGAAAAAAATGATGACACTGCTGTAAAAGGTGGAAGAGTGAAAAATAGTCACAATAAAGGTCAGGTGAAAGGGGCTCTTCCCTGAGATGTCACCACGGGCTGATTTCAGAATGGACATACCCCTGTGATTCAACGAGGTGGCAAAGAGCTGCAGAGAAAACCACAAGAAAACCAGGTAGTACCAAGGGCTCCACACTAAACACCTACTTTACACAACTGGGAACAGGTCTTCAGACTCAGCAAAGGAGCCCCTGGTGAACATAAAGCACACACAGATCAGCTGCTCATTTAACCCACTTTGACAAGGAGGATTTTGTTTCTTATCCTACATTAAGCTTGACAGCAGGATTTTTGGGCAGGGACAAAAACTGAGGATGTAAGTTGTAGGCGACAAGAAGGTCACCTACAGATCAGATGAATGAACAGACAATTGCATCACACAACATTAATCCTAAGCAGCTGCAGACTTTTAGCCAGGTAAGCAAAATCGATGCGGATTTTAATACCCTTTAAAAACATTTTGTGCAGCCTCTTAGCTGTGCTTTCAAGTAAAATATGGCAGTATTGATTGGCTTACAAATCTCCTCAGAACCAAAAAGCAGCTGCCTGGCACAGCGAGCTTGTCCCTGGGGTCAGGCAGCAGGGAGAGAGGAAGGGCCAGGCTGGTTTAAAGTTCAACACCTCCATCAGCTGAGGTTAAAATAATAAATAAACAAAAATCAGGGACTTACAACACGGTTTTCCTAGAAAGCCCCTTGCTCATTCAGCAGCACAGGGCAGCCTGGTAGGGCCTGACACCGGTCAGCTGGTGGGAGGCACGGAAATAACCCCCAGGAGAATGTAAACTGGGCATGGCTGCGATATTAAATCATATCAACACGTGGCAAAGTGTACTCATTTGTCCTGGGACTGTGTTTATTGCAGCCAGCCAAGATTACAGATTGTCTCTCACCACGGACTAGTTCCAGCACACCCAACTGCAGAGACTCAAAATTATAAAGCACCTTACTGTCCTCACTTTATCTTGTTAACACTGTAAATGCTCAATTAAACACCTCCACCTGAGCAGTTCTCACCACTCGGGTCTGTACTTCCATGAGGGAGGAAGCCACAGACCTGTGCCACCTCAGATGTTCACAGTACATCTGTTTTGCATGCTACCATAAGGAAGACATTGCTGCTGGAGAAAGCACTGCAATTCTGCACAGCTCAGCTGCTCTGGTTCTCATATGGCTTCAACATCATCTGCAACCCGTAAAAAGTGATTTTCCAACCTTTTTGAAGGTTGCAGCAGAGCCAGGGAAATCAAAGAGCCAAACTCTAGTTAATCAGGTTAAGGATTTGAGACTTCTCAAATTTCAGCAAGTTCAAAATACAGTTTGTCCTTGAAATTTATGACCCATAACAGAAGAAGTTCTGAGCTGCTGGCAGGAACACTCTACTTCTGCTGTTTTGTAGCCATGTACTCACTGCCAAAACAGGAAACAACTGAATGGAGTGTCAGTGTAAGAAAACAACTCAAGTTCCCTTCTTCACATCCATCTCCACTTCTCCTCCCAGACACTCAATCTGCCCCGGGAGTGCACCTCACACATCACGGGAAGGATAGAGACTTCTGGGAGGACAAAATGGCTTTCTCTTGACAGCTGCAGTGCAAAAAAAACCTTTGCTATCTGTATCATCAAACAGAGTCAGTGCCAGGAAATAAACCACACTCATGAAAGTGTCAAGAGGTTCTAAGTCTTCTGAAAGAAAAATAACCACGGAGATGAGATCCAGATCTTGATTTGCCCAAACATCAGGGGTCTCTACAGGAAGAGTCTTGGTTAAACCTCATCTGGTGCATCTGGGAGCCCAGAGAGCCCCAGAACTCCAAAGGGATGTATCTGCATAGCAAATCCAGACCTTAACTTGTTTTTAGGATGGGTTTTGTTGAGTTTAAAAACGTGTCACTCCTGGCCTGTAGGGTGTTCCAGGATCCACAGACTGACAACTGTGGTTATAAACAGAGTCCTGCTTTCCTAGTTACCTAATATTTTCATTCTGACACCTAACAGCATTACAGTTTTCACAGAGCTACCAGCACCAAAAAACCCCAAGAAAACCTAAGGTTTTGTAGGCTTCAGGGAGGAAAAAAAGGACATAAACCCCCTAAATACTAGAAGGTAAGGGAGGGATGAGAAAAGCTTCTCCTCACACCTTCCCACAGCAAACCCAGGTCACTGTGCTGCATAGTCAAGGTATTTTCTGGGGTTCAGACAAGCTGCAAATGACACGTTTCAAACTGGAAACAAAAGGACAAGAGATGTCCTTGAAGCCACTGCAGATAGTTTACAGTTTCTCAAGGGGATCTCTGACTGCATGAAATAGGAACCACAGAATAACTTTTTATTTATACCCACTCAGAGGCCTCTGCTCTCTTTCAGACACTATGCACAGTGTTCACAGCCTCAGCTCGGGGTAGGATGGAAGGCTGCACCATCAACCCAAACTCCTGCACCAGTTAATCTTAAGGCAGAAGAACTAATTTGATGTTCCAATAAATAAACAAGATAATCAAACGTAAGACTTGCCTGTCAGTGCCCCTTTTTCAGCAAGGCTTCCACTGGCCACCTCCACGGTCACTACTCACTGATATTTTAAAGTTTTACTGCTTTTTTCAGAAGTTTGGGTTGGTTTGGGTTTTGGTTTCTCTTAAATCACCAAGCAGCTACGTATTTCTCTTCTTCAATTCCCTCAACAGTATGCAAATATCTTCAGATTTTCTGGATTTATACATTGAGTTTCTAATGCCGAACTTCAGTGTATGTCAGATTTTGCAAATATTTTCAGACACACACTGGACTTTCAAGTATTTAAATTCATTTCTGCGGATCTCAGGAAGCAGCTGAAGCTAATGCACCAGTTAGAACACTGGTGTGAAAATCCACAATAAACCCAAGATAAAATCCTCTCTAACAGCTGTCTAACAGCAGCCACGGGACACCACATCCCTCAGTAACTGCAGGTCTGTTTACTAACAGGTAACAGAAGGCAGTGACACCCTGACGTGGTGTAACCTGCAACACTTCCATTCCAAACCCCTCACGTGGGGGGATAAAGTACTTTTTGTGTTAGAGGCATCTGAAACCCACTGGATCTCTAGTTACAATCAGCAAACGAAAATGTGGATTCTGCTCTAAATTTAAACAGGGAATTTGACAGACCAAATGCCCAAGTCTTAACAGAAAAGAATCAAAGAATGAATGAACTGTAGGAGAAACACAACTCCCAAGAGCATAACACACAGGATGAGCTCTGAGGTCTCGATGAGGAACACCACAGCCCTGCACGTCTGAGGAGCTGCACTTGGAGCCTCCCCACAGAGCCTTGACCAAGGACTTTACAGAGACTTCACTGCAATGAAGACATTTGCTTCACATGCACCGAGCTACAACCGAAACCTGTCTGTGGTGTTTGTGTCCTTTCACCTTTTCCTGGAAAGTGTGTTGACTGAGAGCCAAACAAACAGCACAGCACTTCAGCTGCCTAACAAACACTGCAGTCATCTCCTGCACAAATGTTTTCAAGAAACAAACTAAGATCACAAATGTTACACTTAATTTTTTTAAAAAGCAACGCCAGAATTTGTGCAGTTTTCTTAGCAGCAGTTTAAACTTACACAACTGCAAAACTACCAGAGCAGTATTTTTAATCATTCTGTAGATGATGAGAGTTGAACACATCTAGAATACTAACTGGTATTTTAGAAATACTGGCCACACTAACAGACTTCCAGACACATCCAGTACTCCTTATCTACAGCAACATCTGCTCATCAATAACACACAGAACTTCTTAAAATACCAGAACTGTTGAAGAGAGAAGTACAGGCTGCAACTTCCCAGTGCTCTTCATTCTGTCAAGGTCATTTTCAAATGCAGATACCATATGTGAGACAGAGATCTGATAGCCCAGCACACCCCATGACCAGGAGGTACCAGAGAAAACCACTCACACAACCCCTCTCAGCTGAGGTGGACAGGGGCAGCTCCACCACAAGATGCATTTCCACAGCACTGCCCAGACGAGCTCACACACTCACCTTCCTCTTGTGTTATGAAATGATCCATGAAAGCACAACACAACCCAGAGCTTCCAAACAAAGGGAGATTCCCCAGACGTCCCAACTGGGATGATACACATATCATCTTCCTCCCCAGGGGCAGGCAGAGAGCAGGGGCTGCCAGCACAGAGTGGACCAGGATCTGTCCTGGGAAAGGAGCTTTAGGTCCAGGTGTTTACAAACCAATTACCAACCACAAACACCTTGGGAACACTCACCAACTCACTAGCTTTCCCTTTTGTCCCTAATTAAAACTAATTAGGTAGCAGCCATGAAGCACCAGGGATTTCAGTCAGGCTGTGACACAGCCCTAAGGGACAGGTACAGCACCTACAGAACACAGAGGCCTGAGCAACACCTGTGATGTGGGTTAAACTTCCAGCTACCACAGCCACCATCTCTCCAAATCCAGCACTGTGCTCATTCACTAGACACAAAAAAATTCTTCATCAAGCTTTGAGGTATTTTCTAGTTCTAATCCAGAGGCAATACTGAGAAATCAGAGAAAGAAAAGTTTTCCTAAATGGTCTCCTAGTGGTTTCTTTGGTTTTCAGTTTGATTTTGCACCCATATATTTAGCACCAGGACAATTCCCTGGAAGGCATGTGATTCCCTGAGCAAGATGACAAGGATTTTTAACCCTGGATTTAGCCAACAGTCTGATGCTGTTCCAAGTGTCTCAGCCTGCTCTGCAGCACTGCTGTCTGTGGCTACCAATAATGAAGACCAAAGAAGTTTACATTACTACTTGAAAACAGGAAATAGGATGACCTCAGAAATTCTGATGGGTGCTCAAGATGAGTATTAAAAACTAGGTGGAATGAGAGAAAATCTGACCAAAGCAAAAACTTTGCTAATGGCAGAGAGGTCTCCATGTGCCTGAGAACAGGAAATCAGAGCTGCCAAAGAGCTCCAGAGTTCCTCTCATATTTACTTATCAAGCTCTTTACAAATTGAACAACTTGACTTGGCACCTTAGACTCCCTCCCAAACCCACAGTCAATGCAATGAGTAATAAACAGGGCAAGGAGAGTTTGTAACCTCCGAGATTTATCACCAATTCACTACTTGCCACTGCTGACAGGACAACAGGGTTTGCATGCAAAGAGAAAGATGGGCTGTGAGAACGTGCACACACATCATCCTTCACACCTTCATGAGAGGCTTCAAGCTCCACAAACATACTTCCAGGACTTCCAAAGGAAAATGCCACACATTTTTTCACATTACTCTGTCATCCCTTGAATACCCTGATGTCAAGTTTGTTGTTGTTGGCATCACATTCCAAAATAAACAGTTAAGGACTGCTCGAACATCAGAGGGCTCTTTGAGAAAGGCACAGGCCTTTAGCCCACTGATTCTGATCCACTCTCTCTTGCACAAAGCTACTGGTGTCCTCCCTGGAGAGTGGTGCAAACACAGCCCTAGAGGCAGACAGACACAGCTAGAAGACACCACCTCTAGGTTGCTGTAGTAGAGGCTACTTGTGCTCTCCAAGCAGATTAGTTTTCATCTGCGATGCTCGAACTCGTTAGGTTTCTAACTTAAGAGTCAATGTTCCTCACTACCATTTTAGGAATCCAAGCCCTTGGCTGTAACCCTCTCGGGCTGACAGCTGGGTTGGAACTGCTCTCCTTTGAGAAGGGAGGCCATGGCTCTCGGCAGTTTGTTTAGGCTCTTGTAGGAATGCTTTTGTCTTCCCTGGTCCCTAGAGGAGAGGAAGAAAGTCTTCGATGAGCTGCCTACCCCATCACTAGCAGCACAGAACAAAGGGCTGTCACTGCAAGGGGACATCACCCAGAGCCATGGCAGCCAGGCCTGGGAATGCTGCACTCCCACTGCCTTCTGCTGGAAACTCTTTCTAAACACAAAAGCATTTCTAGATTAATTGCCAATGGCCTATTTTCCATGATGACACAAAGCCAGAAACAAAAGGATTATGACTTAGGAATCAGAACTTCTGGAGTTTGCCTGGGTTTTATTTTCTTGATTTCTCAGTCTCTTACCATCATGAAAACAGGATTTTGGGAAAGCAGAGTAAGTCTGCATCATTTTCTACCCCAAACACTGTTGAAAACTAAACTCAGACCTTGCCTAACGTAACTGAGACGACCGAGTAAGCAAGCCACTGGTGCTTGCAGAAGCAAGCAGGAACTAAAACAGCCTTCCCAAGACTGAACTCTTATCTGCAGTTAAACTAGTTACAGATGCCTTCAGCAAGTGCAGTCAGTTAAGGCAGTTTTAGGCACCAGCTTGCCATATGCTATGTTAAAATTAGACTGGCTCTTTTTAAAAAGCAACAAATTTATGCATGAAGTAGGTCTATTCAGCACACACAGATTTTGAGGAATGCTTTTGTTCATCCAGTGATCTCTGCAGAAAGTTCCAAATAAAGCTTAGCAGAAAAAAGAAACCAGTTAAAATGCGATTTTTAAGCGAATCTTGACAGTATCTCACAGAACTGCAAACCCTTGACACCAAGTAAGCTCTAGCATTGTTTTCCCAGTTTTTATAAGTGCAGTTATTTCACCACCTGCAGAAGCACAGTTAACTGCAATGACTTACATTTCAGGGCAGAACTTCGTGATTTTTACAGGATCTGTACAATGCTCATGGCTCGAGGATCAACAGAAAAGCACTTTGAATGCGAACAGCAGTGTGCAAGAAAGTATTGTATAATCGAGAAATACAACTTTCTTGGAAGGCAAGAAAAGGGGGAACAGACATACTACATGTAAACAACAACTCCTTCATTCCAGGGCTCATGCCTCTGTCTCTGAGGAAGCTTCCAGCTTGAATTCCTGCAAGTTCTAGACATATTTTAGTGTAACACAGCCCAACTGCTACCTGAAGTGTCCTGGTGTGTCTGTGTATTCACACTGTTCGATTTAACAAGTAGTGGACTGAGTGCACTAAAAAATGTTCATCGTGCCCACTTTGTCAGTGTGATAAATACACATCAATATAACTAAAAGCATTGGAGGGTACCATTGAAAACATAATAAGCTGGCTAAAAATAGCAATTTGAATTCCCAGCTTAGCCAGAAACAGCTGTGTTCACTGCAACCTCTAATTAGTTTGCATATTATAAGAGCTCCAAAGGCTATTTGCCTCTCTGGAACCCTCGAAATCAGCCTTCACAGCACAATACTGTTACCGTATCAGACCTAACAGCAGCAGAGCAGTCAGACTTCAGAGACTCACCACTGTCTTTTCAGTAATGCTGCATCAGGTAGTTGTAGAGGGTAATAAGGTCTCCCCTGAGCCTCCTCTTCTCCAGGCTGAACACCCCCAGCTCCCTCAGCCTCTCCTCATGGCACTTGTGCTCCAGTCCCTTCACCAGCCTCGTTGCTCTGCTCTGGACCTGCTCCAGCCCCTCAATGTCCCTCCTGAGCTGAGGGCCACAGAGCTGAGCACAGGACTCAAGGTGTGGCACAGACTCAAGCTCTGCCAGGGGAGGGTCAGGTTGGATATTAGGAAGAGATTTTTTACAGAGAGAGTGATCAGTCATTGGAATGTGCTGCCCAGGGAGGTGGTGGATTCACCACCCCTGGAGGTTTTCAAGATGAGACTGGATGTGGCACTCAGTGCCATGGTCTAGTGACCACGGTAGGGGTGGACTCAATGATCCTTGAGGTCTCTTCCAACCCGGCTGACTCTTTGATTCTATGATTTATAAAAGCACATATTCTTACTTGACAAGGTAATGGCAATCTCCTCTCTGTCTTGAAAGGCAAAGCAAGGTGGAGCTGACAGCTGGCTGTGCATGAACATGTCCTCCTGGTTTGGGGAGCTCTGGGCTCCAGCACTGCACACAAGTGTTGATGCAGCTCCCAGTCAGCAGCACAGGCAGGACCCAGCCCTGAGCACACCACTCACACACGGCCCAGAGCTGCCACAGGGGCTGTGTGACTCCATGGGGCACATGTTCACACTGTGCACAGCAGCACTGGTTTTACTTACAACACTCTGGGACAGGCAACAGCCACATCTCCAGCTTTCTCCAAGTTCTGAGCTTGTATGCAGAGGATGTACTAAAACACACGAGAAAGGAAGTGACAGGAATTGTTACATAGGAAGCTGTGAACTCTGCATTACCTATTTTAAAAAAAGATATCTACATCCTATTCAGTGGTAAATTTCATTTCCCTGAAGGTGTCTGTGCTGTACATAGCTTTACTGACTTTCTTGAGATGCAGTTTTGGAGTCAGGATTGGATTTATTTAGCACCAGGAAACCCTGTTCACTCAAAATGTGTGTCACAGCAGTACAGCTCCATGTGAGTGGGGCTCCCTCCTGCATTCTCTTTGTTCCCAAAGAACTAGGGCATCACACCAAATTCCAGCACGTTCTAATCTATGGCAGAGCAAAGTTTCACCACACTGGCCATTACTAAGTGCACAGGCAATGGAACTACATACTCACTGTGCCAGAGCTCATTCACCATTACCAAAAGCTTTTTATCATTTCTAATCCAGGGAGATTCCAGTTTAAAGCGAATGTAGAACTAGCAGCATTGCACAATCCATGTTCATGCCTCTGCATGCAGGGAGAGGTCAGGCTCCAGCTCTGCTCCTCCAACAGAACCATGCCATGTTTTAGTAGCTGTTTTTCAGTACACTGCCCAAATCTCCATTTGGGAGCTTCAGGTAGCTGTAACTGCTTAACTCTCAGAAAGAAGCTGTAAGTACCTGTCTTCAGAAGGACTTTTGGACTCAAGTGTGAAGGAACTCTCCGGGTTCCAGATTTGCATGAACAGCTTGTTTCAGCTGGATCTGTTCAGTGTGGCAGTTGCTGCTCTAACCACAGATGTCCACTTCACTGTACTTATAATATTCAAATTTGGGAAGGAAAATTGTAGTGATGATTAAAAGCATACTGAATTCACTGAATGGTGCAACCTACAGGTTGCCAAGCTACTGCAATGCACACAAAAACCTGCTGAGAACAAACAGTACTGCTGGAAACAGATGTTAGATAAAGCAGAATTAGGATTCTCCTGGTTTTTCACATGCCTGTCTAATATGTGTTTAGGAGAGCAATCCAAGCTAAGCTGGGTTAACACTAAGCTTTGTGGCTCTGAACCTGAGATGCTCAGCTCACCAACTATGGCCCAAGTACAGTTTTGGGGGTAAGTCAAACACTGATGCCATTTTCCCTTCCCACCAACACAAGCCTGCACATGTGGTACCTCTGGGGCTGTCCTGTCCTCTAAGGGCTGAGCAGGCCACATGGCAAGTGCACAGGTAGTTGGCTGATGACAGGGACAGAACAGACTGTCCAACCTCCACACAGCTCCCAGACAGAGGGGTTGGACACCTCTGTCCTACCCCAAGGTTTAACAGGACTTGTACTAAAAGCTGAATACTTATGCAGCTACTTCCAGAGTAGTATACTGTTCTAAGAATAAAAGGAAAAAGTCAGTACCTTTTTGGAAAGACAAACTTAACCCTTAAAGCTTCCAGCAGAGAGGGACCGTGTACTGGCACTCAGAGGAGTGAAGCTCCTCAGATCTGAGGTCAGTTTCTGAGCACTTTGCTTCACTAACTGCCCTTCACACACAGCAACATAAAAATACTCATGAAGGCTCTAGTAGTGGATACCACTACTGCATTTTACTTACCACAAGCACACTTCCTCACACAGGAAAGGTGGATAAAGTGTGTCTTCAGGAAAGACAATGTGTAAGAAAATCTACCTACAGCCAACAAGTCTGAGAACCTGCAGTGGAAAGACACAGCCCCTCCCTTAACCCCAAACCAGACAAACTTTACGTGCTAAAACATATTCAGCATTGTATTAGTTCTCCAGGTTACAAAACAATACTTGAAGACACTGACAGAACAAATCCTGTGTCACTAGAGGTTGTTTTAGCTGTCACTGCAGAGAGAGAGAGCTTTCACCTCCAGCTGTGCAGGACATCTTCTCATCTGAAAGCAACTGAGAGTTTAAAAAAACAAATGTCAGAGTTAAACAGGCACATCACATCATCAAGATAAGCTTTCACAGACATCCTAATGCAGGACAGATTAGCACTCTGCACTCCAGCACATGAAAAAGACTGCAGAACTCGACAAGCTAGGCCTTCAAAGGACTGCTTAATCCTCCCATGCTAATGAAACAGACTGTTGAGTGAAAGTAAGTTGCATGGATCAGATGAGATAAACAGTTTTGCCACTTCATGCAAACTCATATGCTAGTTTAAAGTAATGAATTCTGAGAACACCAACTGATTTAGCAAAGCCAAGCAAATCTAAGAACTTCTCCCTCTTACAATGACAGCATCCTCTCTGAAAACACAGGGCTCCTATTACTTCCTCCACTGCTCCTTCCCAGCCCAGACAGAGCTGCACAGAACCCACCACACCCCACAGCTCCACCAGACTCTTGCTCATCGTGTTCCACTTCCTGCCAGCCACAGCCAGTTATCAGTCTTGACTAAACATGCTTTACAACTTGGTGTCTACCTCAAACCCTCACTTGCAGTCTTAGCACAGATCACGAACACTTACAGGAAAAGGTAACAGCACAAAATGCAGTAAATTCCAAACACCTTGAAAACCCCTTCACACCTGTCACATCCCTTTCCATTCCTCAGCCCACAAGGACAGCTACACTGGGGGCTTCTGAGCACTGATCCAAAATAAAGGTTATCAACTACCAGAACCACAGACAAGTACTGAAGGTAAAGCGTTTCTACCAGGAGATTGGATTATTTTTCTCTAAGTATTCCAAGACAGAATTTTGCATGTAGAAAGAGAGTTTTCTATGTAGAACACACTGTTAGCAAAGACTTTGGTGCAAGAAAACTCTAGAGAGGAAGACATTATTCCATGAAAACAATCCATGTTTGCTGCTAACTGGGTAGCAGTATCAACTTACTGAGCTACTCTTTAAAGATAATAAGCACAGTCAGTCAGTCAGAGAGAAGCAGCCTGAGCACAGGATGGTGTGGGTCCACCAAGCACAGCCTCCTGACAGGCCTGGCTCCCCATGGTCAGCCTTAGGCAAGCTCCAAACACAAAATCAATGACAAATAAGACACAAGTCAGTAGTTTCCATGAGGCCTTTCTGCTCCGTCTGCTTCCTGACAAGCTTTAAAAAGACTGGTAAGATTAGACCTCTCCACTAATGCTCTCACGTCGGCTAATAAATCCAGGAACTTGGCAGCTGTAAAGATTTCACATATTTCCAACCTCCTGTTCCAATCTTTCACCTCCACTGAAAACAAGACGAGTCTGACGAACACGGGACAAACAAGCTCCAGAACCTGGGGGTGAAGCAGCTCTGCTCCTGAGCTGAGCACAGCTGATGCCATGGGGCTGTACCTCAGGCTGCTCACACCTTCCCTTCCCCACGCCAACATAGCTCACCACCTGCTCCTGCCTCTGCTCACCACGGCCAACCCAAGCCAGACTGCCACACGCTCTCCCAGCTTACCTGCTAGAGGTGTGTCAGCTACCAGGGAGACAGAGAAAGCAACTGCTCTCTAAGGGGAAATCATTCATGAGACAGCTATGTAATGCTGCTCACCTGCAAACTGCTGCCAAAGAGCACTGCCAAAGTGCTCACAACCACCCCCCATCACTGCATGTTCCAGGGCACTACCAACTCAACCACAGCCCAGGGTGTAACGGGCAAGGATCCAGAGGAATGGGTTGGCTGGTTCACAACACATCTTGTCCTTCACACACTTCCTATAGGAGCTCTGACACTGCACACGGGCGGATCTGCTCGGAGCACGGAACACTCCAGGGCAATTCTGAGAAGGTACCAGTGCTGGGAATGAAAACAATGTGCAGGCTGGAACAGGACTCCTGCTCATGACATCCTACAGCCACCGCCCAGCTCGAGGCAGCGACTGCGATCTAACCCCAACATTCTCCATGCTCAGGAGGGTTAGAAACAAGGGACAACGTTGCTTTCCAACTTGGTTAAACTCTTAGGGAAATAAACATTTTCTAGAGCTGGGTGGCTGTCCACTCCCCCCTCCTCCTCTGGGTAAAACTCCCCATTTTTCTTCCATTTCTGGAAATACTGAGATATTTCATCAAAAGTGTCAATACGTATTTTAGCGGTTTAATAAGCAATGTTGTATTTTTCCCGTTCTTGCTCCAATGACCCACCCTTTCCTTCTTTCCAAAAGAAGTTCCTCTTACTACGACCTCTTGCTCGTGTCAGACTTGTGTTTTTCTGTAGATCCCATCTTTAGTCACTGATGCCTGTGAGGATGGATAACTCCACACAAGGATGGCAGAGTTTTGGTCCCACTTCAAGCAGCTGCAACGACTGTGCAGAAGACAGTGGGAAAACCAGACCCTACACACTAAAATGGAATCGAGATCTGAACTATCATGGGTTATTTTTCCTGTCAGAAAAAGGAAGTATACTCTTCCTTAGTCAAAGATGCATTTCTAAAATAGATTTCACATTTTACTTCCTGCGATCGCATTAAAAGGTCAAACTGTTTATGCTACTGTAACCTGTCACTGTGGGATCAGAAAGGATATAAACAAGCAATTCTCATTCAAATGTGCTCAAGGGAAGAAGGTTATGAGAACATTCCTCTTTATGTGTAGAACACTTGTTCCAAATAAATATAAAGAATCTGAGAAACAGAGTGTCTTTTGTAGGACAGCTCACAGCATCGAGTGCTCGCTGAATCAAGTACTTCACAGAGAGAGCACAAAATTCTGGGAACTTCAGACACGAGAAAAAGCACCTGAAAGATCACAAACAGAACAGCTACTTTAAGTTCAAAATAGTACTGTGCAGGAGAATTTTTAACAACCAATTATTTTAGCACAAAGGTACAGTGAGCTTCCAGCCCAGAGGGGAGAGATCTGCCCAGCTCCACACTCATCCTGGTGCAGCACCAAGGTCTATTTGTAATTGCACAGACTGACAGAATGCAAAACTCACTGTATTGTTGCTCTACTGATGGAGACACTGCTTTAACCTTCCTCTAAGGAGAGGAAAAGACTCCACCAAACGATGCAAATCTGATTCAACAATCTCTTCACACTTAGTGGCACAGGTAAATCACCTTTGGCATTGATCTCTTCAACCCTGGTGAACCACGTTCCCAAAGCACCTACAACAACCACCAGCTGACACAACCAGGGAACTCCTTAAAGGCCTGGATCCTCAGAGAAGGAAACAAGAATCCCAACACACAAAGGAGGACTCGAGTTTCAGTTCCCAACACTGCAAAGAGCCCTTGAACACGGGGATCAGTATCCTATTGAAGTATGTCACGCTGGGTGCAGCAGAAAGGGTTTGACTCCCTCCATGAATGATCCCCAGCTAGGAGGTGGCACCGTCCAAACATTTTTTCATTCCAGAGGTTAACAAATCGGCAGCTAAATAAGGTACACGTTCAGTACCAGTGGCACCAAAGCAATTCTAATTAAAGGGACAGTGTAATCTGTCATGCCAACAAGGATGGGCAGGAGGAGAGTGGAAGCTAATAACAAAAGTCACTGGAGAAAAATAACACAAACGCAGTGAGTTGAAAAACAGGGAGGCTCTAGGTGCAAAAGTTGAGCCACAGATCTCTCAAGTCAGATGGCTGCATTTATGCTGCTTCCACAAATAGTTGCCCTTTACCAACTCCTTACTTCACTATTTACTAACACAAAGCCCATTAACTGATGGAAACAATGTGTTTATCCACCCCTGTTGTAGGATGAAGTACTGTCCAAGATGAAAGCATACAGAAAGAGAACCCACAGAATTAAACATCAAAACAAAAAGAACTAAAAACCTTTCCATAAGTTTCATATTATACCAGCTCATTTTCCTTCCAAGGACATCAGATTTTTCACTGCTGTTCTGTGAACTTTCTTCTTAAATGTAGAAAGCACAAACCCAATTTGAAAGTAGATCAGCTATCACTATTAGCAGAATCACATGGATTTCCAAGAATCACTTTTATCACTTTTTCTCAGCAGAGTATGACAGGCAAGCTGTTGGATCTTAGCTGTATCTGCGTGGGTGAGAGAAAAAGCACATCTAAATTCACAGGGTTTGGGAGAAAATGAATTGGCATTTGTATTGCATGATCTCCACAGTGAATACATAAAGGCATTTTGATGCTCTATCAAAGTGCCTCTCCCAGTCAAACCAGCAAGGGCACGTCTCCTGGCACCACAGAGAAAAAAGTTTCTTGTGCACACCAATGTGGAACAAGCTGACCAACGACTGAGGAAAGAGAGCCTCAATGGTAAGTGCTGTGGAGATCAAAGCTTACAGATCACACCAAGTTGGTATTACTAAGAACATGGCAGAGAACTGGTTTTTATGTCTCCTACACTCAGGGCTGCCCTGCTCTGACACTGACGCTGGGCACACTTGTACAGAGGTGCAGACACAAACGTTCCAGTCTAATAGTTTTAGTCTAGTCTAACACTTTAAAAATAACAAAGTTTTCAGTGTGTGTAATTCTGTAAAGTGTCTGAACACTGACAGCACTTCATATGCACAAAACCTCAGGCAATGCTCTGATGTTTGTCTGATGTGCCTTTTCCAAATCAGCACTACAGAAATAAGCAGAACTAAGTAAACCTTAACATGAAATCCTTGGGAACAGTCTAACTAACCATTCCAGCTAAGGGGTTGGGGCTTTTGTTTGTTAATTTGGTAAGTTATAGCATAATACTCAATTTCAAACACTTTTCAATTTGTTATTTCAGCCTCCTACACAAGTCCCATTTTGGGACACTTCCTCTCTCTGCAGTGAACTCATCCCTCCCATGCTGGACAAGAGGCCTCTGCCTTAACAGAGGACAACAGCACAGCAAGGAAAAAATGCTCCCACGAAGCTGAACTGCCTGAAGCATTACAGGAGCTCACCCATGTCACAAACACACAAAACCCAAACCCTGCTCCAAACTCCTTAGTGTATTACTAGTCACACAATGCTGATACTAAATGCAAGGGTTTTGTTCCTCCCCTCTGTGCTACAATAGGCATGAAAGTAAAAAAAAAACCCAAACACCTCTCTACCACTTCACTGAACATAAATACCACTTCGCACATGGGAAGACTAAAGGAAAAACTAGTGATTTGACTATGGGAAAACAAATTCACTGCCATTATCATGGCTGAAACAACTCCTCAGTTCTCTCCCATTGGAGCACAAGTGATGCCATGATGTTTACCTCTTCTTTTAAAAGAAGTTCTTCCAAGCTTTTACCTCTTCTCGCAGATTTTTTTTCTGTGGAAACTGTTTCCTCCTTCTTTTTCTGCTATATAAAAGGTGCCCACCAGGCACACAAGAATTCCTAATTTCAAGGAATCACTGAGTATCCCCAGGTATTTAATGACACTAAATTCACAATCCAAACAGATAGTTCTGTCATGCCAGTGAAACAGATCTGAAATCTGATCATTTTCGTGTTTACAAGAAAGTAGCAGCGGTGTTTCCAGTGCAAACCACATCTCACAAAGTCCCAGCTAAAGACAACCCTTGGAGAAAGCCCATTTGCAAAGCAAGTATTACAAGGAAAGACTTCACTTTAGTGTTTAGTTAACTATAGGATGAACTGTTAGTTCAAACCTACCCAGCATATTTAGAGAGTTATTTTAGTTGCAAAAATATTTGGTCTACCACATTTCACTCTCTGCTTACAAGGGCTATTTCCATTTGATTTTAACATCCTTTGGAATGTTGCCAGCACTGCTTTCTCTTTACCAGTTGGTTTCCTTCTTTACATCTGTGCTTCCAGCACACAGAGAAGGAGGAGTAGGTACCCACGTGGAGAACAGAGCAAAGCCATAAAGCCCTTCAGGATGAGCTCAGAAGCAGGTGAGGTACTGTCTGCACACCCTGTGATTTCTAGAGTTTTAGCACAATGGCCATAACGGGCTCCACTTTCCCATGTTGTACTCACAGCAATGCTATCACAGATTTGGGTTCGAGTACTTAGATTGTAAACTCTGACAAACAAGCCAAGCAGAGCAGCTCAGTGCTCTCTGGAAAGGCACTTGCCCCATCTCACCTCTGCCAGCAGTAGACACAATTGGTCTTGACCTGAAAAAGTCAGTAAAACCTAAGCAGTGCAGCAGTGTGCCCTGAGCCAGTCCCAACAACACAAACCTGCAGCTGAAGATGAGCTCTGGTTTTTGCAGCAGGATGGTGACTTTGGGAGCCACACAGGCTTTGCTACTACTACACCAGTGTTAGACTCCCCACACGTATCAAGATTCAGTGGCTGCACACCGCTGGAAAACATGGAGTATCTCTAGGTTACTGAGGGAAAAGAGACTCCCTGCAGCCCTGAGCTCTAAACCAGCTTTCCATACCCAGAGCCAACCTCACTAAGCCTCGAATGAATCAACAGAGTGAGCAGCAGTGGGTCTGCATGCAGGGACCTGCACCTCCAGCACAACAACAGCACAAAGGTGCATCTGTAATAAGCCATGCTCATGCCATGATTTATCTGCTGCTTTGCACCAGAGTGAAGGAGCAGCCCAAAGGCTCAGAGTGCAGCAGCACAGCGTCTGAACTCGCTGCAGCTCACAGACCCAAACACTTGTAGAACTTCCTGTTCATTGCCTTTAAATACACAGCACAACCACATCATCACCAGCCTGCAGGGTCAACCGTTTCACAGTTTACTTCCAACATCAAAATATATCTTCACAGTCTACAAATACTTTTCCAGAGACAGCAAATGCCTAGAAAACTTCCTGTGCCTCTTCTTTCCTGATCAATATCCAAAATGTCCATGATAACTTTCTATCTTCCTCCCATAATCTGGGTAAACTGAATTCATCTTCCTACCTTGTAGTATTACAGTTCAGCTTAGAGAGGTTTGGAAAAACTAGCATTCACATTAGTATTTGTTTAAAATACCCTCAAAAGTTAATAAACTGAGAGCAGTTATGTGTGTCTTCCAGGCCTCACACCCAACTCTAACTGCACTTCAGAGCTCAGAGCAGCACAATTAGTTCTGTTTTCAGACACCTCCATACCTATCTGAAAACCCCAACTACACCCAGTTCTTTGCTATTTTATATTCTACTGACTATAAAAAATAGCAAAGAGCCACATTTCAGTTTTGGTTTGCTACCTTCCCATGGAAACTCTGTGTGAGCTGTCCCCAAATGTCAGCCCTGCCTCTGCCCATAGTGCCTGGAATCCCCAGCTGAACGTAGATCCACAGATAATTCAGAGGTATTTTTACTGCTCCTGATAAGCACATCAAAGTTAATATCATTGGCCAACATGCTAAAGTCAACATATCTAGTTTATATAAACACAAGAAGCAACTCTACCTGTACTTGAGGGTTGTGTTTCTAAGATAGTATCTCATTCCATCACCCTGTATAAGAAGTCAGAAACTAAAGTATCTCCTAAAATGTTGAAAGACTTCTGCACATAAAATCACTACGAAAATCTGGCACTGCACTCCTGCAAGCAAATGAAAATCCAGTGTTGCTGTGATATTCTGGACAAACATCTGCCTTTTCCCCCCTGCTCTACCAGCACACCCGAGCTGTGCTTTTCTTAGCTTTGGGCTATGGGTTTTTGTTGTGCCATCCCCACAGCGAATGCTTCTCATTCCTACAGACACTTGTGATGGTATTTCTGCAGGCTGTGTACCACTCACCCCTAAGCATTTGGTTTCTCCTGCACACCTTTCACACAGTTAGCACATGGCAAAGCTCACACTTAATCACACTCCTTTGTCTTTTATGGAAGAGGATTTTCATTAGAATGGGCCTTTCTAATACTTAGATCAGGTCTCATTTTATTAATCTTCCGAGTACGTTTCTTTACAAGCAACAGCCAGAACCAGAGCAGCTCTTTTTATCATTTGAGTCTCTGAACAACCCTTGCCAGATCTCATGGCTCATACTTCTTGTAGCAAGTGAATCGAGAGGAAAATAAGGGATAGGAATGGGTATTTAAAAAATCCCAGAACAACCAAAACCCCCAAATCAGAACCAACAAAAAAAAAATCCCAACCCAACAAAACACGAAGAACTTCCTCACTGCTCACTCTGCTCTGACCAGCTGTAGTGGAGGATGGTTCCATCCACCATACACATGGTGCCCAAGACATGACTGCCACAAAATCACCTACATGAGGTCTTCATTTGGAAATGTTTCTGTCCCCATCCTGTGATTATTCATGCTGGAAAAAAACCCCAAGTAATCTAAATTTTGCTCTTTCCCAACTGTACTATCACGGCTGAACACAGCTTCCGCTTGTCCAAGAAAACAGCAGCTTGGACAATTTTAACCCTTCAGAGTCATGTAGCACCCAGACAAGTCTCCTTGTAGCCACACATCCAGCTAGCTTCACCTCCCTGTGGCATTCCTAACTCCTCCTCGAGACACTGTGCAGTTCTGCATCTCCAGAAAGCAGATTTAGGCAAGGAACAGGAGGAAATGGCTGTCAGCAAACTGCATTATCCTTCACTTGGAACTCTGGTGAGCACTCCTGGATTTTAAGTCACAACCATCACACCCAGTCACTAGAAGCCTGTGGTACAATTAATTTGAGGGAACACATTTTTCCTGCACCAATAACATACATCATTCCACTTACTCCTTTCTTCAGGCAAAGACTGGTACCTGCAGGAAAACTGCTCTGCTAATGTCACAGCCCAGACATCAAAAGCACAGATCACAGCGAAGTACACTGTTCTTCCAGATGTACGTGGCCTGCCAAGATGCCATTTTCAACAGCTGATCTGAAAGCAGGATGCAGCTGAGAAACTGAATGTTGTAGCACATGTTTACTAATCAAGCATAGGGCAAAAACCCAAATAAAAACCCACCCCTTGTGCTCGTCAATAGCTGAATGCAAATCAAAGAATCACTTTAGTCCCTGTTTTTAATTGAATTTTGGTCCTCAATCACAGCTCATGCTGTGCCACAGTCTGAGCAGGCTCCTGAGTCACACCATTCAGGGACAGCAGGACAAAAATACCACCGAATGCTGAATCCCCACTGAGAATGTGAAATTCCCTCATTCTCCTCAGGTACTTCGGTGCTGTAATTAAATGCACCTGCAGAAATATGCCCCTCCATTACAAAATCATTTCCCGAGCCCTGAGCCTGCAACACACCAAATCCTCCAGAACAGTTCAGCAAAAACATAACGTCATGTGTCCACATGACTTTCAACTGCTACACTCAGCCAGCACAGACACTCTGCAGGGAAAAAAACTGTGAAAAATGGACCTTCTGAAGAGCATGCTGAACATTTCATGCTCACTCCCTAACTGCCAAACCACCAAAGATATTCATCCTGCAAGCTAATACCTGTAACACTTGCCTGCTGTGACTCTGGAGTGCCTTTTTTTCACTTCCAGACAATTTCACTCCTTCTCAAGGTGCATCACCAAGGAAATTCCCAGTGGAAGGAAGCAAAGCTCGACTTCTTTGTTCCAAACATGAACTTCAACTCATTCCTGCAGGCAATGCACCAACCTCAACACCCTAACGGCTATTACAGCAACCCATGGGCTGAGCCATTCCTGTGCCCCATCCTCTCCGAGCCTGCATTCCAGACAAACACACCAAGAGAAAAACACCATTCCTAGACCCAGCAAACCCATAAACCTTACAACCATTTCATTTACCACCCAGATGCTTTCAACTACCACCAAAACCCGAAACGCAAAAAATGACCTAACGCAAACACGCGCTGCTCAATTATACGAGTGCTGCTAACACGCTGTTTTCAGGATGGGAAAAAAGAAGTGTAAGCAACGCTGGGAAAAAAAAAGGAAAGGACATAAATTCACCTCGCAAAGGGTAGAGAGGATTCTGGCCCTGCTGCGCTCCGAGC
>NW_008650361.1:0-11070 GCF_000695815.1 Acanthisitta chloris
GAAAGTCAGATCTTATCTGATGTGACAAGACAACTTGAAGCACTCCCATTTTCGCTAGTTTGCCCTGTTGATGATGCTCATTAGGTTAAACTTTGTCTTTGGCTATAAGTGTTTCTTTTAGCATTTGGTTGGGCACTTGGCTCCCAGCGGCCACCCTTTCATCCTTTCATGTTGTGTCACTGGGCAGCTGAGACTGGAAACTTCATACAGCTAAAGAAAGAAAACGAGCTGAATGAGCAGGATGCTTCCATGGGGTATTTTCTGGTGAAAATCAAGGTAACTTTTGGCTTCTTTACTATCTCACAGGGTAGCAGAGGTTTAGGAACTGTTTACCTGGGCTCTGAACCTTCATTTTCCTGTTGTTGGCTGTGAGCTATTGCTCTGCAGTCCCTTCATCATCGATACATCAGCAAAGCACATGACACACAATGAAAAACAGGAGAAAAATCCTGAATAAATCACTCTCCAGTTAAATTTTTTTTTGATAGGACACCGTAAGGGTAAAAAGAGAAACTGACCTATGTCCCTGTGTCCCCTTCCCCATATCCTCTTACAACCCAAAAGATTTTGGCCTGGCCATGGTACAACACACTCACAGTTACATCATCATGGGGCTGTCTTGGCTGGGATAAACGTCAAGTAGTAAACATGTTGTTACTCGGGGCCTAATTTCCCTTGGTGTAACAGGACTGCATGGCTGATGTTTGTGTCGTGGATCCTTCAGCTCCTCATGTCCCAGCTTAGAGGATTATAATTACATCTCACCTTACCGATCTTTTTGGCTTGCCTGCCTCGAATTGCTTCCACAGACCTGCTCAACTTGTTTGGCTGCTGCTTATTATTCAGCACAAGCCCCCACCCACTGCCCTTTCATGTACATTCATGTTTGTGTCTAAAAGCCACAAAGGGACATTTTTTGAGGGGGAAGGTGATGAAAGTTGGCTGCTGACTGGACCCCTGGCTCCCTGGACTCCTGGGGCCAGTCATGGGGCAGGAGTGAATCCTGTGCTTGGTTCAGTGCACAGAACAAGGACAAAACAGTGGCTGGCTTGGTAAGAGTGAGTCACTCCATTTCAAAATACGGAAAATTTAATGAGACGCTTCCTGAAACTTGAGTTTTGCTCCCACAAAGCACAGGAGCAAATGCAAACAAGAATACAGCAAGAGGCTAAAGCAAGGGTGTAGATACAGACTCATTAGAGACAGAGCCGGGTCCCTTCTTCCTCCCCCACTTGTAACTTCAAAGTGGGTATCACACGGGCAGGTGCAGGCAGCATGGATGGAAATAGTCTCTCCAGGTGAAATTTTGCTCTCTCCAATGATGCCAGCTCCTAACTAATGTGGAAAATTGGTCTCACGCTGGCCCTTTGAGCAACATAGCTCTGACGCTAGCAATGAGAATTCCCTTGCTGAACACAGGGCTGTGTTTTTACTCTAGGCTTGATCCTGCCTGATGCAATTATGTGTAGAGGAACCTGCTAAGGGTTAAGAATGACACAGAAGATTTCAGACTGCTCTGATTCCACGTGAAGAAATGGCTGTGCAGCTCCATGAGCCCCACTGAAGCGGAACGGGGCTCTTGCAGCAGACATCTCGCTGCCTTAGACTTTGCAATTTGATGTTGCCCTTTAGACAATGACCTCTGCCTAAGGACACAGTTAAGCTTATACTCAAATCTATAAATCCTAGAGTGACTCTTCATCGAGTGTCTGATTCACCTAACTCTGAAGTCACACCATGGTTTAAGAGCTGCTCCTCAGTAAAAGGCGAATGGGAGAGTTGGGCTGAGTCAGCCACCGAGACTGCTGATCCATCAGCTGGTGGGAATGGGCCTGGCTCCTAGTTTATAGTTGCTCACTCAAGTGTGTCTTTGTATCCAGCAGAATCTCAAGCTTTCACCAAACTGTGCCAAGGTGTCTGAGAGCTGAATGAGTAACTATAAAGAAGCAGTTCAGGCTGGACACTCTAATGAAGAACTGATGCACATTTCCTCACACTCTGCCCCAGACAAGCCCAAAGCTGAAAATAGGGCCAGTTTGAACAAAGGCAGCCTGTGCAGGTGCTGGGCATTGGGCTTTCCATAGAGATGGAAGCTTTAACTCATGTTCCTGCTCTTGTCAGTTTCGAGACTGCAAACATCCTCCCCAGGGAGTGCCCTAACCTTGGGCTGGTGGCTCTTCTGGGTGGCTCCCTGTCCTCCTCTCTGGTGGAGGTGTGCTTGGGTGTGGAAACACTCATCATGAAGATGTGACTCGGACAAGGCTCCCATGCTCCTGGTGAGTCAACCACTTCTCTGGACATCTGAGTCACTTAGTACCTGTACCTCAAGGCCTGGCTGAAGCAGGTGCAATCCTTCTGTTCCTGCTCCCCATGTGGTGCTATCGGGCCAACATTGTTGTAGAAAAAGGCTCCTGACTTCTATTTGTGTGGTCAGACACAGGCATACAAGGGTAGCAGGGGTCATTCAGGCTTCATCAGACTTGTGAGATGTTGCTGGCATTGGAGCAAGTCTGAGCATGACTTGAGTGAGGCAGTTGGGACAGCAAATTCCAGGGGAGGAGAAACTGCACCGGAACAAAGGAAGATTGTTTGAGGACAGAAACACAAAGAAAAATCCTCCTTGTTGCAGCTCTAAGAGAGATTAAACTGTTTCTAAAGTTAGGTGACTGCTCCCTGCCTCCTAGCCATTCCTCATTTGTCACCCAAATTATGTTGAGACCTGGGGCAGCACCTACCTGTATTAAACTGAGTTATTTGCATCCGAAAAGAGTTGTTAAAAAAGAAGGTTCAGGCGATGCTACTGATCTTCCTCACCTGACCTCCTTTAAGATTACGGTCAAACTTTGTATCTGTGGCAGAGGCAGAAGCAGAATACCTTCCTCCACCTGAACTCTGCTGCTGGTGCTGCCTGTTCAGCCTTGGCAGTGTGACCGGGCAACTGCTCCCTGCTAAAGCTGCTGACCTTAATGGAAAAGAGGAGAGCCTTTTTCAATGACTCACAGCATCGAATATTATGTGAGGAAATGAGTTGTTTCAATCAGTAAATTAGCTTGCTTTCGTTTTTTAGGAGTGACTGTTCTGTTTGATGGGGATCAGGGAAGAAAAGGGTGCTTTGTTTATCCAAAAGAAGAAAGGGATTAGTTTAAGTTTCGGTGACTGATGGAAATCCAGAGTCAATAGCCCAGGATTGCCTCAGGGCACTTTCAGATCTGAAAATCTAATGGCATTTTCGAATAGTAGCACCGTGGAGAGACTGGGATTATTTCTGGATTTGAACTGATATGAGAACCTAAATGAAGCAGGGGTTCACCACTGGTTTTGTCAGATGCTCATCAACTACATTTAGGACTCGAGAGCTTTCTATTCAATCAGCTGCAGTCACAAGCTTCCATCATCAGAACCAGGGAAAACCCTTTCCTATTGGGGTCCAGTGTTCCCCTCCTTTAGTGTAAGGAATGGTAAATGTGTTGCATTTTCAATCTGCTGCCTGCATAAATCAGTCTAGATTAAAGCTGGCTGTAGCTTGTTACTGTTTACTGAATCGTATCTATGGACAAGCTCTTTATTAGCTTTAATATGGACCTCAACCAGATGAGAAAAGGAATATGATGACAAAGGTAGTTGTACTAGCAGGATAAAAGGAAATCCTCTTCCCTTCCTGTGTTGATACAAAAAATAAATGGACTGAAGTTTTTCCAGCAGGAACACTACATAAAAATAACAGCAAGTCCCCCACAAATGGCAACAGTCCCAAGCTTTCATTACTCTTAGGGTGCCACTAGAAGCCTTTTTCAAGCAGGTGCTCAAACGTTCTGGCATTTGCCTTTGCTAAGTCGCTCCAGTTTGCATATGTCACCTACATATGTGCATGTTTGCGTAAACACTTTTACTCCTGCAGGTTTTAGTCAGATCTCCATTTTCCTTTCTACTGAGTAGTTAAACCTCACCCTGCTGGAAGGCTTCCTGTGCTGGACTGGCTGCTACACTGACACACATGCACAGCATTCTCGAGAGACAGAATTATCCTGAGAGCCTGACTTCACCAGTCAGCTTAAAATTTGACTGATCATCTGTAACAGAATCTTGCTAACTGGTTTTCACAGATGAGCAAGAACAGATACTGCTGCTTTTTTTAATTACTTCCATCAAGCTTAATGGGATGTTCAAGATGAATGAGTGCAAGTATACAGAGGCGGGTGTGGGAACGTGTCCCAGATTGCAACCACCACATTCTTCTGGTCTTCTCTGGAAGAAGATATCATCATTATAGTAACCATCCTTAGCTATCCCACAGATTTTGGGCTGAATGGAGCCCAGAGCCTCCCTTCCCCACCCATCCTGGTCAACCAGAGATAAGTTGTGGGAAGCTGACTCTGTGCCCACCTTGTTCCTCTGGTCTGTGCATGCAGCTGCCTCCATAAACAGAATTAAAGCCACATGAGAAACAACCAGCAGGAAAAAAGAAATCACTGACATAGAAGAGACTGCACAGTTGACAGAGCTCTCGGGAGCATGGGGAGAAAGAGAGATGGTGCTGAGTTCCTGCTGTTAGGAGCAGATCCATGTGCCATGTTTGTGGGGAAGGACACCTCCTCCCATCCCAGGCTGGGCATTACAGTGAGAACACTGGTGGTCTACACAAATATGTGTGGCCACCTCTCCTGAGAAAAAAGCAGCACTGCAGCTACTGAGCAGTCTTTAATAGGAAATCACCTCAATTGCTCTTACAAGGAAAAGCTATGACTCCGAGAGGAAACTTTCCAGGCTCTATTAGCTACATTGTGAGTTGTTTTGCAGATAAATTCTAGGGAGTGAAGGAAGAGTGTTTATTTAGCTTTTATCAGCATTTTTTCTGAACTTCTTTCAGTACTATGAAAAAAAAGTAAAAACAAAAATGTCCTGAAAAAAATCTCCTATGGGAAGTCAGTGATGCTTTTAGCTTTCATTTGTTCAGGAGATGTGAATCAAAATTACCCATGTCAGGGAAGCCCCAAACAAGCTTTTCTCTAAATCACATCATGGAAGAGATTAGCAGATCCACTGCTTTCCTTGTAAATCTCTGCTTTGGCAGGAGGGGAACAGAGTGTGCCCTGCACTTTGTGTGTCATCTGCAGCTATTCTGTAACTGAACAAAAAAGGGATGAAACTGCGGTCATTCCAGGGTCCCTCTGTGCTTTGTTTTTGGTATTGTTTCCATAGGTATACTTTCTTTAAAATTAGTAGGAACAGGCAAGCTGTGCCTCAGAAGGGAGTCCAGGTGCTGCAATTCCCAGGCAGGCTCAGGGAAACTACACAATTCTGCCTGCTTCACCAGAGCTTATACTGTGCTTCAGTCATACATGAACAAGTTGATTTAAGTGTATATATTTGGTTCTGTCCCACCCTTAATGCATTATGTATTTTTTAAAGCCCTGAGCTGTTTATACGGCGCCTGGCACAGCTAAACTGAAGCCACTGCTCAGGGGAGCTGGGGGCCAATACCATTTATAGAATAATGAAATAACTGGGGTTAGCTGCACAGCGATGAAAACCTCTGCTCGTTCATGTGCAGAGTGTGTCACTGCCCCTTTCAAACGGCATGCATTTCATTATCCAGGTGAATAATAGGAGGAAAGGGAGGGCTAGCTCCTGAACGCCAGGACATAGATAAGCAAGTTTGCCCGTATTAGGAGGGGGTAAACTGGCTTAGAGAAGGTACTTTACAAATCAGCTTGAATCTCCTCCAAAGCCCTTGTGTTTTTGGGTCCAAGAAGACAAAGCAATGCAATTCTTCAAGTGTTCTTGGTGTTGACACACATTGCTGAGCTCTGTGTATGCCAAGATAAAAAGGCAGCCTCCACTAGTCCATTATTCAGTGCTAGACAACTTGATTATGATGGAAACAAACTACTCTTTTGCAATATTGACATTGTGATCTATGGTAACAAGTTCTAAAAGGCCTGCCACATTTTGAACTACTGCTATGGCTGTAATTAATGGTTTTAACTCAAACTGAAACTGATATGTTTTCTTTGGAAAAAGGTTTGTGCAAAGTGCAATTCTGTAAGAGCAATTTTCATCTGCTCCTAACTTGGGTCATGATGTCATCACCTTTCAAAGCTGACCCAAGCCTGGTTCTGAGGAAAAATTGTAAGGAAATTCCTATTAAAGGATGGTCTTGCAGTGTTAAGGTCTGCTCCCCATCAGGACTAATTCATGCCTTCAGCAGAATTAAATGTGTGCAAGGAAAGCTTGATCATTTCTCTGCAGATTAAAACACCAGACAGACTTATTTATTGTATGTTCCCTTTTCAGAGAAATTCTGCAGAGAGCCTGGGAGCTTTGCTGGCCTGTCATGCCCAGAGGTCTCACTGGTGCCAAAAGCTTGGTCCTACCCCACTGCTCTGCTTTTCTCCACTGCCTCTGAACTGAAGTGTCTCAACCCTGCTCCCTACCTTCTGCTGGCCTGACCACCCACTGACAAACCCAGTAGAGAACTATTTGCTCAGCCCTAGGGGTGGGGAAAAAAAACAAAAAAAAGAAGTAAGAACACATGGCCAGCAAGGATAGATCAAGAGATACTTCCCCCTTTCCAAGGCAGCTTGAGGACAAAATGATGGTCCAACTTACCAGGCTGCTCAGAGGATGATGAAGAATTTAGGTGTAAAGAGCCGTGTAAGTCTTTTGTGGAGAGAAATACTTGCTCTGGAGTTAGCTTGAATTTCAAACAAGTATTTTCTCCATTTGTGGGGCTTAGTACTGCAGACTTACCTTACACAGCAGACAGCCTGGAGCAGTCCCATGAGCTCAAGTGTTGCACAAGTGTAAGCAATTATTAATAACAAAACTACTAAGCAAACAGAGAGGTGAGTTTGAGCCATGAGAGTGTTATATCCCAAAGCACGACCAGATGGCAGAGCAGTAATTATTTGTTCTCAGTGCATGTCTGTCTGTCCAGTACCTGTGCAGGGTGTGTCACCCTGGCACCCCAGTCTGTACCTTGAGATCATTCTGTGTCGTTTCTGTCATTGTTGGTACTAACAACAATATCCTCACCATCATTGTCTGGACTCATAAAAACACCAATTAGAGGAAAGGCTGTGCATAGGGCATGGAGCTTTGGGGTTTTGACACATTGATCAGTGATCTGGAGACAGTTCAAAAGCTTTAGGATATATTGCTTGATCCAGTGCTGACACTTAAAGTCTAATTAACATGGGCAGTAGTTCTTAACAAAGAGCCACTATCACTCAGCAGATGCCAGGCTGTCACATCCTACCTGGCTCTGGAGAGTTCAGACTGCTCCCTCCTCATGAAAGCTCCAGCAGCTCAGTCTCAGCTGAGCTCCTGCCTGCTATTTTTGCAAGGATGGTCCAGCCACAGCCCTGTGTGGTGGTGTTTTTCATGTCAATGGAACATACTGCAGCTCCAATGTGAGTGAACACATTAATATCAACAGAGCCTTTTCCCCAAGCTAAACATATTACAGCATCAGAAAATTACAGGGCACTGTAAATTAGACTCCCTCCTCTTGTGCAGACTCTGCTTGCTGGGCCAAGGCAACATCCCTCCCTTAAGGAAGGCAACGGCCAAGGTTTCATGACTCCTTGATCTTGCCTGCTCTGTGCACTGGGCTGCTTGGGCATGGTCACAGTTCTGCTCATGCTCCCAGAGCATCCATCCCATGTATATTTCCCAAAGGATGCTTTTGTGATGTTACACTATGACGGTGACTGGTAAACCTCCACAAAAGTGACTACCCATATGTCTGGGTTAGCTGTGGGACATTGGAAAAAACAAAAAGCACATAGGAAGAGACTGACTTCCCCTTTCTGTCCAGAGTTTCTGAGCACCTGAAATCAGGAAAGGTTCAGAGAAGACCCCAGAGCACCTGTGTCAAAATCCTGGATTCAGGTAAACAAGCAGATCTGCCTCTCTGACAGATGTGTTTTGACCAAAATGTTTTTACCAGACCTTTTCTAGAGAATGCAAAGTGTGGAGAAATGTTATTGTGGGTCTGGGAAAAACAATAATTAAAACGAACCGTTCAGCTCTTTTCCCTGGAAGAACAACAAATGCAGCCCACACTCTCCCATCCCCCTTAGCGCAGCTGGCAGCTTTTCTCCCAGGAGTAACCCGGAGCCTCCAGCTCTGCTCGTGTGTGGCACAGCTCTGCCATGCACCCCTCAGGGCTGCCACCCCTCCGGGAGCTGCATTTCAGAAGAAATGCCCTAAACAAAAGCAGCCAAAGAGGAGCAGACACAGGTAAATGATTATTTACAGCTGCTGCGTGGGGAGTGTTACACAAGGGGAGGGTGGAGCGCGTTCCACCGCCCTTCCACAGCCTGTGGGCAGCAAAGCAGAGCCCGCAGTGGTGCTTCTACTCCCCCAAGATGGAGTTAATACTGTTTACCTTGTAATAAGAATGCTATTTCTTGCTTTTTTTTCTTTTTTTTTTTTCCCCTTGGCTGAGTTTGTTTTCAGTCTCCCCTGCTGATGTCCTGCTGCGGCAGCTGGCTCCGAGGGCAGCCAGGAATACTGGGCTGGGAGTACCAGCATCCCACCCCTCCCACCTTCTGAACCTTGTTGTGTGGTTCCCAAACTAAAAATCAAACCCCTTGGCTGCAGTGGGAGGTGAATCGGTGGTAGGGGAGAACACTGGTACTAGCACTGAGCAGCTTTCGCATAGCTGAGCCTTTCCTAGGAGCCAGCAAAGTAGGAAAACTTGGCATTTGTTAGTCCATGTTGTTCTTCCCTCTGACTCCTGCAGGATAGTCTTTCTCATTTTTTTAAAAATTTTTTTTCCTCGTTAAAACCTGCCTGAAAACCATGGGACATTGTCAAGGACTGTCTTTGTACCCCTTGCCCCTGGGGATCCTTGCTGGCAATTTGGATAGAGGTTCTTAACTGTGATGAGATGGTTTGTTCTCTGCCCTGATGTGAAAATGCAGTTTCTATGTCAGTCACTTCTTTCACCTTCCTGGACAAGAGCCAGTGATATACCTTTTGCAGGTATGGAATTCTATGATGTGGTAGGTGAAGTACAGAAAATATCATGGTAAGAATGGTGACTTGTGCAATGTCCCAGAATATGCCACCAGCTCATCTAACCCAGCCTGGCTGTACTGGTCTGGAACAGCCTGGTATGGTCAGGTGGACCTGGTTGGTGATGCAAACACTTTTCCAAAAGTCTTTCTGCAAGAAGGAGGGAGGACTTGGAGAACTGTAAAGAAGGGCAGAGGGGAAGCAGAGCCCAGTTTCAGAGCAAGGCAAAAACCAACACAAAAAAACCCCTTGACATGGGACATTTAACATCAAAAATTTATAATTCTGACATGAAACATGCTCCTGGGTCTGGCTGATGGGCTGGATAGAAGTGGAGGGCAGTTTCTGTGCCTCAAGGCAAAGCCAGCTGATATGTTGTCCAGATGTTTTACGCAGTGCTTGGGCAGGACCCACCAGCTGACAGCTGCTTGTGGCTACTGTGGCAGCAAAGAAGCACCCACAGACCAAAGACCCACAGGAGCTGGGGGCTCCTGGTGTCTGCAGCAGGTCTTTGTAGGAAATGTAGACCCTAGAAACACCAAGTCCCTGATGCAGTATGCTAGGAATCCAGGCAGGGCTTTTCTGGAAAAGCTGTAGGAGTTGGGATGTTTTCCAAACAAGCACATGAGGCTCAACAAAGGAGTGTTTTTCCCTTTCTGCTCAGTGAGGCAGATGCCAGAGTACAGGACTTCAGGAGCCACAGAAAGGGTCAAAATCAACATGCTGTATAGAGAGCAAGCTCCTTCTCTCAGGCTGGACTTCTAGAAGCAGGAAACAGTAACCAGGAAAATAGAAGTACCAGTGGAATTGGAGGAATGGAGTCTAATAAAGGGGAATAGTGAGGAAAAACCTTGCAACACTGTGTTTGCACAAAGGGCCAGTTTGGAAAGTTCAGAGCAGTTGCCCAGCTGGATGCAAAGCCTCAGCTGAAACACATGGTTGTTATGAGTCTGTGGCTCACCTGCACATCTCTGCTCTATGTGACACCAGCCGTGTCCTCTGCCAGCTTGTAGGTGCTGAGGTGGTGAGCAAACATCATGAGGGAGTAATCCTGATAGCATACACAGGAATTGGCAGGACTCTGGCCACTTGTGAGGTCTGACATTGCAAGATTTGATGAATATGTCCCTGCTTATTGCAGGGTGTGGGGTAGACTAGGTGAGCAGTAAAGGTCCCTTCCAACCCAGAGTACTGTATGACTTGACTGCAGCCCTGCCATTGTGCAAAGAGCTGACTCTACAGAATAACTTTTCAGGTAGACTGAAGTTTAAGACCCTGGAAGATGCTACTGTTAGCATCTTTTAGCTGTTCTTTGTGAAAACACTGAGACAATTTTACATCCCTGTCACTTTACTGGCTGCCCCAGAGTTATTCTATATGTCTCCATGCTCAGGACAAAAGATTGAGCTCTTTCAATCTGGTTACTCATCTAGATTTGTAAATCTGCTACATTTGTGCAACTTCAGGAAGTTACTGGCATTTCTGGAGCTTGCTCTTAAGCAGAAGTCCTGCATTAACTTCTTTCCCTCAGTCATGCCATTGTTTCTGCTTCTGCCTTATATTAAAAATATTATAACCTTGTATTAGTGTTTCACAAACATTTATCACCAGCTGTCACTAAGTCTCTTGGTTATTTCTGGGACCTTAATTTTCAGAGTTTACAGTGCTTTAATGCACTTCATCTATGTGTTCAGAGCAGTACAGAATACAGAACCAAATTTATTACAAGAAGCTTATGTGCAAATCAAATTAAATCTGATAAAAGCATTAGCATGGATGGTTTCTTAAAATTACTGAGTTGGAGAAGCCAAGAAATCTAACAGGCTGATGCTATTCCAAAAACATGTTGAGCTCTCTTACTCCTTTGAAATATCTAAGCAATATAAATGAGCATGTAATTCCCACTCACAGTGAAGTTCCCTGCATAGTATATAGAGCTCTGGCACCATGTGAATAATGAACATGGTATGGAAGAAGATGCCAAGAAGCAGTCAAAGTTCCCATTGTCTGCACAGACAAATGCCATCATTTCATTGCAAGATGGCT
>NW_008650361.1:11094-13672 GCF_000695815.1 Acanthisitta chloris
AATCCAGTAAGAAACTCTCCCCCAGCTTTCAACCCATGTAACTCCTTTCCTATGCAACCTACAGTAGAGGTGGCCAAAGGGCTGTAGAAAAGATGTCCAAGTGGAATTGCTTGATCACGCAAGAAAGACGGGGGAAAAGGGTTGGAAAGCTCCTTCCCAAGCAGAGTCTAGGACGTCTCTTGAGACATCAGCCCTCCAAGAGATACTGCCTCTGGTCACCACTGGACAGGAATTAGGATCATGAGCCATGAGATTATGTTTACCCTTGAACTTCAGCCTTGACTTCCCATCCAGCCTGCTAGTGATCCACAAGCCCTATCCAAATGAAAGTTTGGCTGTTAATTTTGTCAAATTAAAAGTATAGCAAGCAAACAAGGTAGCCTCTGGCTCCTTCCACTGCATCAGTCACACTCACAGATCTGCATCTCCTGCAGTGATCTATTTTTGCCAGCACCTGAGAAGTCCTGTTGGCCATTTTATAGGTGAGATTGCTTTCCTCTCTTCTTCTTCTACCCAGGAAACTTCAGAGTGGAACTTGCAAATGTCCTTGGAGAGGGAATAAGCATGAAAACATGGGAAAAAATTAATCTCAATGGAAATCCTTGACTAATTGACAGGTTGGAATAAGAATGACCATAGACCCCAAACTATGCCAGGCAACCAGCCTGCTCCAGGCACTGCAAGTTCACTCAGCCAGCCACATGCCTGGCTGTTTTGCTCTGCCAGCTTTACAAGGTCTAATTAGCTTTATTCCTTTTGTTTGTAATTACAAAAGCAAATAGCCCTTGGAGAGTGAGGGAACAGAGGAGGCAGGTCCTTGACTGATCTTAAGAAAATGTTTTAAATAAAGTTTTCCTCTCATCACGTGTACTTAAAAATATGAAAGGGATGAACACAAGAACCCTGGTGAATGGAAAAAGGTTTCCAGGGCAGTTAGAATCAGGGGGATAAATCCTTGCTATCCTGGGGAGTTATCAGTGCACGTTAGAAGATACCATCTCCAGCAGGAACAATTCTCTACCTGGCCTGCAAAAAAGGCACACCTAGCTACCTTCCCAAAGGGGCTTTAGAATGAGATGGATCCTCCCACAGCCCATCTTATCATGATCCTGCTAACCCAGAAATGTCAAGGAAGGGCACATAAGAGCTTAAGACACACATATGGATCAGCAGGTCTCTTGCTGCTTTGGAGGCAGAGCATCTCATGCAGATAGCCACAGTTTGCACATACCCTACCTCAGATAAAGCTACAGAGTACAACAGCACTGAAACTCAGAGCACCTCTCCTGGGAGCATCTTGGCTCCACACCCCATCCCTTCCCCATTCTTGCAGCTCCCACTCCCCTGCGAGGGAGCCATCTGCCTTCCCCCTGCCCCTTCCTGCTCCACCCAGGGTGCAGCCTGCCTTGCTGAGGAGCAGACCTTCTGGTTCCTGGGCTGCAATCGTTGCAGATTACTGGGTGAGTTTCTGCCAGAGGCCACAACTGCCTGACTCACTGCAGAAGATCTGTCCCCACCTATGTCTGCTGTAGATACACACAGCTAAACAAGCTCCATCCTGGCAGGCAGGCTCCCAAAAGCCCAAGCCCTGTTCTTCTCTTCTATGCACACTGTCCAAGTTCTACTCAAAACCAAGAAATGAAGTAATAGTCTGGTTTTCCTTAAAAAAAGTCCATTTATTGAAATTGTTTAAACACTTTATACAAGTTCCCAATACAAGCTTCTGCTCCCTGGCTCAGGGTTAATGCAAATACAAAAGCACAGACTTCAGCAGCTCTTTAGTGTGACCTGAGCTGCCACCTCCCAAGACAAGAGGTCTCACGAGGCAGCTGCTGTGCACAGGCAATTCCCCTGGAGAAGTGAAAGCCATATGACCCAGCTCCAATTACAGGCCAACATCAACTCAAGCCTGAAGCTAATGCTCTGGTTGGTTTCTTTAGGTAACTATGTTGCACGAGTCAGGTCGAACAGAGGTACAAGGCTTGTACAAACCACCAACGCCATGGTGGTACATAGCTCAGCCAGAGGCTCTCCCTGTCTACAGAAGGAAATCAAGAGATGTGATGCCTCTGAACAAATACACAATTATAAAGCCTGGTCAGAGGCACCCAGTTTTCTTCTCTACAGAAAGGCTGAGCTTTGTTGGACCGGTACCATCCTTCTAGGAATTACAAGACTTAACTCTCAGTGTTAGTCAACACCAAGTGACTGGGTGTTTCAGGGGAATGGGTGGGAACCTTTGATAAGCTGCATTATTCCTTTCTTCGTTTTTGTTTTTTTTTTTTTTTAAAGGATATGACTTAATATGCAAGGATGGCTTTATCTAAAATGTTGGTTTCTTCCTCTTTGGTGAACATTACAAGAAAATGCCATAACCTTTGGGTCAGTTTTCTTGGAATTTGCCTTCATATCATCACTGAAAGTGTTTACAAGAAAAGAGACAAGATCAAATGGCAGTGTGTGAGGTATCCTTGGGGAAACATCAGGGAGTGGCAGTGCATTCAGTCTGATTTAACACAGCCAGCTGCATGAGGCAGAGATTGGTAAACTAAGCCCAAAAAAGAAAGACTCAGGGAAA
>NW_008650361.1:13696-23990 GCF_000695815.1 Acanthisitta chloris
AACACACAAGGGGATAAAGCTTCAAGCTCAGATACCAGGGTGGGAACATGGAGAAACAATCACTGGCAGCACTTGGTGACTAAAGAACAGCCACAGCCCCACCAGTGACACAGTGAAAACAGAAGGCAATCGTTTTTCTTGAGCTCTTCCCTGGTACCAGGGAAACCTGCAGCTGCTTTGGGAGTCTGATAACTTCTGCAGTCACTACCTTACACTGCATCTTCTGTTGGCCAACACCACATGCATGGACAGTTATGGATTTCTGTTTAAATCACAGCAATTTAATTGTGCCTGCACAGAAAGGAAGGTGCTGAAGATGATGCCAATAAGACAGTACAAGAGCATTTTACATCTCTTCAAACATTCCTACATGTAAAGTCTTTTCCCCAAAATTATGTTTCCCCATAAGCTATTGGTTTCATCATTTTGTATATAATATATGATCCTTTGATTTCTACACACACCACACTGGGCTCTAACTTAATGGGATATGGGACTGAATTGTTACCATCTATTTGTTTTCCTTAAAAAAAACAACTAAAAAAGCACCAACATCCATCTATAAAAACAGTATCATTTTCCCTTTTACTCCCAAATACTAAATTTAACCCAAGCTTGGAGGTTTCATCTTTCCAGTGGCAATACCTATGAACCTAGGCTAGCCTTCCTCCATGGGCTGGGAGAGAAAGGAGAAGTTATGTCCAGTAGCAAAGAGGATTACAAAAATATACACATTTTTGGGAGAAGAGGAAGGCAGAACCTAGAGCCTGGACTCTGCTCAGGACAGTGGCATTGTAGTGTCCTCTCCAAAATGCTTTCACTACTGATGCTGTTGGCTCTTCTTCTTTGTTTCATTATACATAATCCTTCCCTGTGGAGGAGGCATTTTTTGGGTAGCCCCGGGTGGGTGGATATGAAGTTTCTCTCCGTGGACAGGAACAGCAGAGGAAGGATCCCCCCAGTATGGCCAGAGATGCAGCTGCCCAGCCAATGAAGAGAGCTGACCCAAACTCAAATCTGTGGGAGAAAGAAAGGAGAAAGTAAGTAACACTAAACCAGAGGTATTACTTGTAGTAACATGGCCACACAAAGGAGGAGGAAACTGAAATTGGGATGGATGTGGCTTATTGCAAAGCAGCAGTTTGGAGATGTCTGAGACATTGCTGACCCTCAAAAAGCCCAGAGTTTTGCACACTGGGTTAGTCCAGTATTTCAGGTCACCCTGCACTACTGCAGCAGGGCCAAGCCCAGGCCTTAAGCATATAGGGAATGAAAACTGCAGAAGTCCCATCAGTTAGGTCTCTGGCAGTGGTGCTGTCTTAACACAAAGCCAAGACTTAAGAGCCACATGGATAATGAGATCTGGTCCCAACTTTCTGCACAGTTTGAAGCCAGCCCAGCTAGCTCAGAAAATTCCCTTATCTGTTTTGAGCTACTGCTGCTCAAAACTAAGTCCTGTGAGCACTTGTCATACTAAACTATGGTTTGTTATATCAAAGGGGTCAGTACCTGGTGTTGACAGGGGTGAAAGGGTCATAAAAGGCCCGAGCCACTCTGTTGCCATACCAGGATGTGGCCACCAGTGCTGCCAGACCTGCATGTGAAGGGAACACAATGTCATGGCTTAAGAAAAATCAATCAACAAAATCACTGCAAAAGTAAGTGTGTAGCATCTGGAGTAATGCTGAGCTACTGCTACCCTGGGAAGTTCTGAGCTGTTCCAGTTAGTTTTGGCTGGAAGAGAAGTTAAGAAAGTCTTTGTTTGAGGTCACCCACAAATACACTGCACCAAAAGCAGGACTTTCACTGAAGCAGGGCCAAAAGCAGCTCTGCTAACAGATATGCAAGTCATACAGTTTATATAGAGTGTAATGCCAGAGTCAAGAGACCCATTTGATGCCTTATAGCCAGAGCTACTATGCCAAAGTCCACCAAGGAATTCCCAGCCCAAAATGCTCTCAGAGCAACACAGCAAGCCCTCCCACATCCTCTAGAGAACAAATGCCATCTAGGAAGCAGCACATTTCAAGCTAAACATATGTATGTTACCAACCTGAAATGATGAAGATCACCCCACCAAAGACAGCCATCCGCATCTTCTTCACCTGGTCATCTTCCATGCACTTCATGCATTTCATGCCAGTCACAGCAACAAACACACCGACAAGCCCCAGGAGTATTGAAGCCACCATCAAAGCCCTCGTGGCCTGCAGACTGCCTGGAAGACATTAGGATTTGAGTTACCACAAAGAAAACTCAAGATACAAATAGAAATTCAAATTACTGGGCTAAGTAATCATCTGTCAAAATACTCCTGCTCCCTGTTACACAGGATACAACCAAGCAAGACATTCCTTTTTAGCTTTAAGCTGAAGACTGTCAAGCATCAGGATCAGAGGACTCTCAGCCTCTTCTAAAATGCATGTAAAACAAGGACATGCAGCCTTTTTGCAGGAAATGACCTGGGAATTGCCCTCAGACATCTTTTGTTCCTTGATCATTTGAATCCCAATTGGAAGGACATATCTGTTTATCAAAAGAAGTATTCAGATTTAGGCTCTACCTTGACAAAGCACTTAAGCACTGTGTTTTAATATGAATAGTTCCATACATATGAATAGTCCCACAGCAGACAGCAAGGCCCCTTTCCTGCTCCACACTACCAAAAGCTGTTTTTTATACAAATAACTCAGTACCGATTTAATTTTTAGTGCTAAATTCTCAGTTTACATCCCAGAGAGTTCAGAAATATAATTGCAACAAACCAGGGTTTTCCCAACCAGGTGAAAAATAGGTTGTTTTCTTTTCAACCTAAAATAATTAGCTTAATTGACTCAATGATATTAAAAAGTTTTAAGAATCTCTTGTGCTTATGAGGAGTTGAAGCATGAGGTGATGCCTTCCATGGGCAAGAGTAGAATTTGCCTGGGTTCTCAGCAGACAGACTTGATGTACTTGGCCAAGATCTGGGTTTATATGGAATCATGTGAAGGCATAAACACTAACCCTATATATGTGAGCTACTGAACTCATATTTTCTTGATAGCAAAGGAGAAAACAATTATATAAACTCGGTTATTGCTGAAAAACCTCAGGTGATGAAACACCTGACTAACATTGAAATGAGTGCCTGAGTTTTATTGCCTGGCTAATCAGGTTTGTTTGAACAGTATGGATTTTAATATACAGCCCTGTAAAATCTGGGAACAAACTGGGCTGGTTAATCAGAGGAACAAGCTCTCAGGAACGTACTGTAACCAAGGCACAAGTGTCCCCTGACACAGAAGGTTATCTAGCAGTGACACAGCTATGGTTTTAGCAAAGCAGCACCAGAATCAGGTCCTGAATCTGGCTCACTCCTCAGAAAGCATCCTTGAACTGCATCCTACTAGAGCTCTGCAAAACACTTCAGGCTTGGGCAAGATTTAAGCCTACAACACGGCACACCTGCACACTCAAGTCAGCACTGGTATGCTGAACCCATCTGAGTGCTACAACAATGGGCTCTTTGGTTCAACCTGAAACTCAGACAGGACTTCAGAGCTGACACTGACCAGGAGCAGGGCACAGCCGCACAAACATCCTCTGCGGCTGCTTTACTACACTTGGTCCCACAGCACTGCTTGTGCAGGAAAATTCTTGTGACCCACACCAACAACAGGCTGTCAGGCTCTAGTTCTGCTTTAAAATTCTGTTTTAAGAGAGATCTGGATCTGCCTTGACACACACCACCTATTGTTCCGTAAATAGATTATGAAACCAGTTGCAAACAGTACAATAAAAAGGTAATATTCAGAGCAATAGGAAGTGACACACGAGTCTTGCCTTTCTTGGGAAAAATCCCTCAGTCAACTTGGCTAATGTCATCTTTCACTTACTTCAGAGGGGAAGGTGACACACCTCTGCACTGCCCAGGTGGTAATCAAAACCCATCTGCTGCACTGATTACAGAAACCCGTTTGCAAACACATTTGTCACTTTAGCATAAATCTCTACAGCAGTATCCAAACTCATTTTTAATTGATTTATCTCCAATGTCAGAGATTACACTCTAAAAGTAATTTCTATCTTACAAAAGTAATGCAAATATTCAGAAAGACTTCAGCTGACAGATTACCACCCAGGCAACCAACTCAGCTGCCTTACATTTAAGGCTAAATTGTGCCCTACTGCAGCAGCTCTGGAGAGGCCAATGGCTGAACACTAGTTCATACTTTGCATGGGTAAGGGTATTTTCTGCACAGGTACCAAACCTGTTTTATCAAGACTATAGTAAGCTGGGCTCAATCTTGCTGCAAAAGAAATTACTTTATAGAAGAGGGTTCTTTCATGAAGGTGGAAATAGGCAATGCTATCTTTAACAACTAGAAAACTACTTATAAAAATGGGAAGAAAATTCTCACCTTCAAACAGTGTGGTGTTCTTTCATTAAGGTGGAAATAGGCAATGCTATCTCTAACAACTAGAAAACTACTTATAAAAGTGTGAAGAAAATTCTCACCTTCAAACAGTGTTAAGGGACAAACAGGAAAATACTTGAAAGTTTCTACCACCTCAGAAGACCTAGCTATGAAACCTGCTAAATTCTCAATACATACAAGTGTTAACTGGATGCACACTACGACAGCTTTGCAAAAGCAGCTGAACAAAAAGCAGCACTGTGAGCATTTCCCAGGGCAGCTCAGTCAGTAGCAGACCCTGGAGGGACAACTTCTGGTGCCCTTACCCCTCCCTCACACATAGATCCATGGCATAAGAGGGCAGAAGCATTTAGTAAACTTGCAGTGAGACAGAAGAACAGGTTGGAGCATTTGCAGAACATACTGTCCCTTTATCCCAAGAAATTTTAATGTGTCATGACTGTATTAGTCAACCATCCTTCACCTGCCCACTCTGTGCTCATAACACAGGCTGAGAGATGGCAGTTTTGTCCTTCTACCACTTTTGCAATGTGTGCAGTGCACTGACCACAGTTAATGATCACACAAGCTACTAGTTATTACCTACACATTAACAGCCGCGTTGTCAATGGAAGCTGCAACATCCAGAGGCTGGGAAAGCTAGTTTAATAATAGTCCTGTTGTTCATATGGGCCTTTCCCAGGTGCTTTAAAAATCCAAAATGATACAAGTCTAATATTGTCTTAACCTGTTAAACAGGACTGGCTACTGACAGCAAGTAGAAGTACTCTGCAGCAAATTAACTTTATGACTTCTATCATATTAGAGAGAAAACAGGATTTCCCCCACACTCCTTGCTGCTGCAACTGTCTCGCCAACAGGAACAGGAAAGCCCAGGCAGTGTCAAGAGCCCTTGGGTAAAAAGCAGTCCTGTACTAGGAGAGACAAGCTGGCCTGGCACCCCAATAACAGCCGTCAAATGGCAACACTATTTTATCAGTATAAACCAGTCCTGACTCGGAAGCCAAGCCCTTTTATTGCTGGTTAATAATGAGAAACACAGCCTGAAGAACCTATAGCAAGGAAGCAGCAAGTACTGAAGAACAGAGGCTTGAAACGACTGATGATAGTTAATAACAAATGAGAATTCTGCCAGCCATACAATAGCATTTAAGCCCACAAACATGCTGCAGCAGCTCACACCTGTTTCACATAATAAACACCACTTGTTTTAAAAACATGCTAACAAACAGTTCTGACTTATTGTTAGTGGGTTTGGACACAAACTACCTGATGCAGTTTATCTGAAGCCTTTTTCAGGCAAGACTTTTTCCTTCCCACAACTATCATTAACTGACATAGAAGTAATTGCTGGTAACTGCTTAGTTATATATAAAAACTATTTCAGAAGTACTTCATCTGGAGATGTTTGAGAGTTTTTTCTATCATCACATTTCCTTATTTACTCTGTTTATGTCATTTACATTACAGAAAAGCTGTTGGAAAAGTGCCATGGGATTTTTGTAATGCCTGTTTGTAATGCCAAATTGCTGTAATGGCTCTGTGTGCAGATTATTCTCTGATAGGGATGCTCATTGACTTGTGTTTAAAATATGGACTTTTCCTTCCCTTCCCATCGGCCTCTGCACAACCGATTGATGACAGAATACAGGTGAAACAGATGCTGTGCAGCTCCCTCTAATCTCTGCAAGAGAACTTCCCCTGGAGTTACATGCACCCCTGCAGTGTAGAAACCATGTTACACCATCGACCTCCAAGAGGAGTCAGCCGCCTTCAAAGCCTTCCCACTGGAGTTTCATGAAAGCAGGATCCCCTGGAAGGAGTGGGATCTGAGATCCTGCAGGTCTGACCTGCCAGCCCGTGAAAGTTACTTTTGTGCAGCAGGCTAGGGAATGAAGATCCGAGCAGTAACAGCTTCAGAGGTGGCCAGCAGTATCTGACACTTTGCAGTCATTCTCACTGCTCCCAAAAGCCCATTAATGGCTTGGAGGCTTTCAATGCCACTATGAATCCTGTGCAAAGACCCTGCATACCCATCACCGCCAGATAGTCCAGTCTGGACTCCCTCAGAGCACCTCCACAGAAGTCTAGAAGACTGTACATAGGAATCTGGGATGGATGGGGATTCGATATCATGTCCCTTGACAAAAATGAGAAAGCTGGAAAGTCCTTGCTGTATGTCCAGTGCAAAAGAGGCAATCTCAGTAGGTGACAGTGGCCTTGTACTCTGTGTACCTGAAAACAAGTAAGGTTCAATGCCCTCCTGCACTCACTCAAACAGCAGAAAAAGGCAGCAAATGGTAGAACCATTCCCATCCCGGGTCAGAGATCTGGGCAGCCTGTTTTCCCACGAAGCCTGGAAATTCCCTTACCAAGAGCTTTAGTAACATAGTAACACCAGCTACTAAAGCTGCTTAGAAGCTGCTTGTAGAGCAATAAAGCCAGTGTATTGCAACAGACTCTCATCCCCTCTTGCAGACACACCAGGGCACCGCACAGAACAGCCTCGGTGGCATTCCAAGTAACCCTCTACCTTCTCAGAGCCAGCACAAGTGAGACTGTTTTATCACTCAATCATGATTTTTCATGAGGAAGAAACAAGGATTGAGAAACACAGGAGCAAATTAACCCTTAACCCACATGAAAGCGCAGATACTAGCAGGTTCTACCTGTTTATTCCAGATCTAAAGATGGAGAAGTGGCCCACATGAAAGCACAGATACTAGCAGGTTCTACCTGCTTATTCCAGATCTAAAGATGGAGAAGTGACAAACTATTTAGACATATCCCTCATGCTTTGTCCCTCCCTGGGCCACCCTCCCAACTCCCCCACCATCAGAACACAGCAGCAGTAACCTGAGCATGAACCCTTCCTTCCCCCAACCCGTTCTCTTCCCCAGCTCCTGGAACAGGCTCAGCCGGGGTGGTAAAGGTGTAGGAGGGAAGATTTCACATTTCAGCGATGTTGCTTGACCCAGAGGGCATTCAAACACTTGTTTATTTTCTGGGCTAGGGCACAAAAGCTCATTGTAGATGTACTAGGTTTGATGATGAAGTGATAGATGAGTCTCAGCTTGTCTCAAGCACAGAACCTCTCCTAGCAAAACCAAACAGGGCAATGACTATCTTCAGCTACAACAGCCTAGACAGGACAACCTTTTCTCTGAACAGGAGAATGTGTTTAGGTGGAGCTGAAAGCTCCCAGAGACAGGTACCAGGAGCCTTCCTCCCTGTCTGAGACCATCCCCCTGAGATCCCGAGGAGCACAAAGCTGAACTAAGCTCCATGGACCATGCTGGAGGGCCACAAGAACAATGCTGAGGTTGTGCAACAAAGCCTTGTTGCAAGGGTGGCTTTTGTTGCCTCTATGTCTGCATGTGGCCATGCACTGCTTTTCACGTAAGCCAGCAAAACTCAGCCTTTCTATTGCCTGAATAGGAGCAGTGACATAAGCCCTCAGCTGAACACAGCTGCGGGAGAAATGCCAGCATGGGTGCACTCTAGCAGTGTGCCCACACGGGAGGTTAGAGGGAGGTTGGAGGCCCCTCAGTTGGCTAATGGTGCTCATCAGCTTGTGCCAACCCCATCTCTGCCACACAGCATCAGTCCAAGCAGCCAAACACTGCCAACCAGAGGAATGGCAACAGCTACCAGACAGCCAAAAGCTTGCTGGCAAAGACTTCCAGCATTCCCACAACCACGAGTTACTGCAGGTGCAAGAAGATTCAGTCCTTTCTACAGGGACAAGGTAATTAGTGATCTGAGCCTCACCCATCAGCGCATGAGGCTCTGACATGTGGCTTAGAGCACCCAGGGCATGTGAATCTCTGGCAGGAAAGCTTGGCCAGGCAGAAGTTCTGCCCACACAGCCATCCCACCTTCACCATGACATAGATGAATGCAGTAAGGCAACACTCATTGCACAGCTGCATTTGTCCTGGGGTGTGCCTGTTGAACTGGGGTTTTTTTCCACCCCTCCACCTAAATCAGCTCTGCTGGTCCCTACCCAAGCCTATGTGCCTGTAAGACCCTGAAGGGAGACCAGGAGGGAAAACAGCAGATAAGGTGTATGTCCCAGGCATGATCTGCTTTCAAGCAGGAAAGGCACAGCCTAAGCAAGCTGAGGGACCGAAAGAACGATGAGTCCTTTTGCCAACTCTGATTTTCCCAGGGAGGAAAACATCCCTTGTGATTCCTGTTCTTGGGAATTTTCAGGCAGGCTGTCCTGTAGGGCCAGGGGCTCTGCGAGAGCACGAAAGGCCACTACGAGCACAGCCTCGGTCCCTGTCACCTGGCACCTCCCTCCGCCGTAGCCCTGGAAGAGAAGAGACCACATTGTTCGCAGGACAAAGGTGAGGGGAGCAGCTGGTTTCGGCGCTCAGCCGTGAATGGGCCAGGTCTGGAGGGCCTGGGGCAGGTTTTTAGGAGTCTGTTCAAGGAGCGCTCGGCAGTTGATTCCGCAGGCAGGTCTCATTTACAGCACAATGGGCTGCACACAGCCCCCGAGGCAAGGTTACCTTTCTCAACCCATCTCCATCCTGGATGGAGATTCCTCAGCCCTGTTGGCATCTTCGCCCCCTACCCCCAGTGCGAGATAAGAGGTTTCAAACTGAGCTTACACATAATTACCTACTCAAAGCACCCCGGATTGTGTGCTCAGCCCTGCCCCGATTAGCACAGCTCCGCACCCTGCCAGTGCGAGTGGGTGCGCGGCACTCCCGACGGGAGCAATCCGCACCTCTTCCAGCTTCAGGACCCCACGGGAGCTCGGGGAAGGGAGCGGGAGGGACTGATGTGGGCTGGCCGCGAGGGTCAGGCGCGCAAGTTTCACTGCGCGACACGCAGGAAGGTCTGGGAGCAATGGGACTCGGGACACTCCTCACGGGTCTCGGTTTACGTGAAACTGCCTGTCCATTCCTTTGGGAAAGAGAAGGTGCCCAAAGTGATAATTATTATTTTATTAATTAAGAAGGGGTCAGGCGAGGGATATTGAGAAAGGATTACCTATTGTAAAAAACACCTTTGGGCATAAACTGTTTGCCGCAGAGCTCTAGAAACAGCCCCCACTGGGGCTCCAGTTCGACGCCCTGAATGACCCTGATCCCCCAGTTTGCCAGGCTGACACCCCAGTGACACCCAAGCCAGACATGCTGCAGCTCCTGCATTCGTGAGATGGCTTTGCCGTCCCAGTACAAGATAAGAGACCAAGAGATTACCTCGACGTACTGGTCTGCCTAAAAACTACAGGCAGTGTACCTGGGCAGGAGGCCAGCTCACCTGCCGGCCCTCTGCCTAAAAGCCCCACGGGAGCAGCAGCGACTTTCCCAGGGAACAAAAGACCAAAATATTCAAAGGCAAACAGGACCCATCGTGCTCGAAAAGTTCACTCCGAGATCGCCGCTGTGTTCGGCTCCCAGCGAGGGCAGCGCAATCCCCGACTGAACTTCAACAGCCAAAAGCTCTTGTTCGCGACCACAGCCTTTTCCCGAACACACAGAGGATCTGCCTGGGACGTTTTTCTGGGGGACATGCAGGGGGAGGCTCCGGCTCCCTGTCCGGGTACTGCCCCGCCGGGGAGGCAGCACTGCCTAGTGCCCCGAAGGACACACCGGGGAGTCAGTCCCGGCGGGGGGGAACCCCTGGAGACACGCATCCCACCCCCGACGGGCTGCAGTCACCAAAGAGATGCCAGGTGCCCCGAGCCCTGCTCCTTCGATTCCGAAGGGACAAGCGGCATAGGTCGGACGGGACAGAGACCGTGAGACCCAGCAGCAACAGCACCCCCATGGCGACAGGCGCTGGGACGGGAGGGGTGGGGAAGGAGGACACGCACGGACGATGACGACGGGGACGGGACACCGGACGCGCAATAG
>NW_008650362.1:0-3212 GCF_000695815.1 Acanthisitta chloris
CACCAGGCAAGGGATCTCCGCAAGCTCTGTCGGAGGCTCAGGGACACTGGGCCACTTGCTGGCTACTTGCTTGTTGCCCTCCTGGCTGCCACTTGGGCTGGGCTGGCGATGCAGCATGCGGATGCGGTATTCCCGCAGGCTCAGGGCCTTGGGTTTGGCTTCCTTGGGCAGGCCCTCACTGCACTCTGCTGCTGGCAGGCTCTGGGGAGGCTCCGGCCCCACACCTTGTTCCAGGAGCTGAGGGGCAACCTCCGAGACCCCACTGCTCTGTCTGAAAGACAGCTGTGCCTCTCCCTGGCCCTCAGCCTGGTCCGTTAGGCTGGGACGTGCAACTGCTGACTGCTCCTCCACACTTGGTACAGTCTTCTCCAGAGGCACCACAGCCTTGGTCTTCTCTGAGGCCACACCGACCATTTCTGGTGCTGGTTCCTTCTGCAGCTGCTGCTGTACTTTCTTGGGCAGGGAGGTCCCTGCCGTGCTCCGGGGCCTGCCCCAGGGCCGCGGTGCCCGCTCCGTGTGCAGCTCCATCTGCCCCTCCTTCCGGGCTCGTTCCAGTTGCTGTGCCAGGAAGTCAGAGACCTGGGCAGAGGGACACACTGCTCGCTGCCGGCTGGGGGCTGGGTGGCGCACGGAGCCCGCAGAGCGGAGACGGTGGGCCACACAGTCTCTGCTAGGCCTGGCCTGCTTGCTTTGGTCCTCTAACGTTTTCTTTTTCCGACTCTTCCGTGCTCTCTCACGGCCCCGTCCCTTCTCAGAGCACTCGCGTTTGCCACCCACTGGGGCCTCCGTGCTGTGCCAGGAGCTGCTGTGGGGAGTCCAGGCTCTGGGTGCTGCTGCCTCCGGTGGGGAGGTGCCCTCTGGGGTAGTGCAAGAGGGCTCCTTCCCAGGCAGTTTCTCCTCCTTCTCTTCCTCCACTCTGTTTCCGTGTGTTGGAACTCCCAGTAGCTCCTCTTGATTCTCTGGGATTGACTCCCCGGTACGCTCCTCCACCCCCAGGAGCTGGGGCTCCAGGTCAGGGGAGCTGGGAGTCAGAGGCTGCAGGACCACAGGGATCTCCACACTCTCTCCCTCACCAGGCACAATTTCCAGCAAGACAGGACTGCTCAGAAGCTCCTTGGCCATGGGCTCAGTTTCGGGGTCCAGGCACACAGTGAAGGTGGGCAGGCAGTACGGGTGCATGGACTTCACCAGCTCACTCAGGGACACGTCACCCGTGTTGATGATGCAGGGGTCTTCGCGCTCCTCCAGCGTCACCCCAGCCTCGCTCACACAAAAATCCACAGCCTCCATGCTGTTGTGTAGCTCCAGGCTTAAACCAGTCTCCTCCTCCTCTTCCTCCCCATCACTGCGCTGCGGCAAGGGCTGCTCTCGGGCTCGGTGCCAGCCCACCTTTCTCTCGACCCTTGAAGTGCTGCAGACTTGCTGCTTTGGCAACACCGGGTCCTCAAGGCCGTGAGCACTGTGGTCCCAGGCCAGGTCTGTGTCAGTCTGGGAATGGGAACCACAGCAAGTGTCAGCTCCTGAGCTTTCACTGGAGCTCCCCCAGGCACAGCCAACTGTGGGTCTGCTGGAACTCTACAGCTAGGCTCCCTGGGCAGACAAAGAGCTGGGACACATTTGACTCTCACAGTAACATACAAGAGAGCTGGAAACCTGCACCCCTACGGGAGCATCCCCAGTGCCCATCTCATGGGGCAGGCCCTGCCACCACTGCCACTGGTGCCCCGCAAGAGCATCGCTTCTGGGAGAGGACCCCTGTGCCAGGTGAGAAGACTGGGGCTGAGGACAGCAGCAAGGACAGTTACCCCAGCACCACCCTAAGACCACTCACTCCTTCAGCTTCCCCAGCTGCTCACCTTCCCAACCACAGAGATGCTGCTGCTGCTGAGAGGCCTGAGAGCCTTGGGCTGCTCCAGGGCAGGGCTCTCACACTCCAGCAATGGACGAGATAAGCTGAGAAACTTCTGAAACTGGAGAGATGGACAGAGGATGAGACAGTGGCAGGTTTACACTGCTGGAGGGGACAGGTCACCCCTGGCCCCACAGCAGTCACGCATATCATCCCACAGAGCCCAGGGGCAAACTCAGTCCTGTTTCACCCACAGCCTGCACAGCTCCAGTCGGCTGAGCACAGGACATGCTGCTCCCAATGCCTCTGGCACATCTCTGGTGCTACACCAAGACCCAAGGCAAAGGCATGGCCCCTCAGGCACACACCAGTGTCCTGGGGGTGTTCAGGGCTGGCTCAGCCCTTCTCTCACTTCACTGGTCAGAGGAACCATCCCAGGGTCCTACAACCTCAGGGTACCCTCATACCATGACCTAGCACAGTCCTGCCTGAGCATCTTCCCACAGGTTCTGGGGTCAGGCTGGCTCTGCTCTGCAACTCACCGAAGGACTCTCCCGCTCACGAGGTGAGGTCAGCAGCTCTGCATCCATGACGGTGTCAAAGGGGGACAGGGTCTCATCATCTGTGCTGTCCAGAATCTCTGTGATGGCAGTCAGCAGGGACAGTTCGTTCTGTGCATCCAGGCAGGCCTTGCTCTGCTGCAAGGGCAGGGGCAGTCTCAGAGGGCGATGAGGCACAGCCACAAGACCTGGCCACAGTGGACACTGCCGCCACCCCCACCCATGCCACGGCCAGAGCCTGTCCAACCACCACATCCCGCACGCATGTGTGGGCTCCCACCTCACTCAGAGAGAGATCCTCAATGATAGAGATCACAGAGGAGTCGAGATAGTTCTGCATCGTCCCCAGGATCTCTTCAGCCTCCAAGATGGTTTCTGCATCTAACGAAGTTAAGTTCAGGTCATCCTCCTCAAGGGAAAAGCACTGTCGAGGAACATGGGGAGCCAGGTAAACACTTTGCACAGCCCCACTACCAGTCCTGATCTCCTCCACAGCACACAGGTGCTAACACTCTGTGCTGCAAACAGCGGCTGAGCAGCCCCAGCACCCCAAACATGCAGGGGAGGCAGGTAGGACACAGCTGCGGGTCAGAAGGTGACACAGGGGACCTTCCCCCTTGTTCCTGGGAGAGGTCACCCCACTACACAAAGCTCTGTGCTGCTTTCAGCCCAAGACCCTTCTGATCATCTGGGATGCCTCCACACCAAGAATTTCTGCCTGATTTGCTCTGCAGCTGCGTGACTGGAAAAGATGAACTGATAAAACTCTGCCCAACGCCACACACTGCTCATGCTGGACAGGG
>NW_008650362.1:3234-4645 GCF_000695815.1 Acanthisitta chloris
CGTGCTCCTCCAACTCTGACTGTTGTAGTTTCAGATAAGCCCAAAACCATTACGAAATTCATAACAAAAGTGCAGGAGTCAGCAACAGGGATGCAGCTGGCTGCCACTGCCAGAGCCCTACCCCAACACCTCTGCTACAGGAGGACATGGTCTGTGCTCGTGATCCAGGACCAAACCATCTTTGTTACTCTTCTTCCTTTCAAATTCCCATCCCAAACTCCTTTCCAGTCCCCAAGACACCTCCAGAGACTTTTGGATAATGCTAGGTATCTTCAGAAAGGTTTTTACACTATACACCATGGCATCACAGACCCCAGAGCTGCAGGACTGACAGGAAAAGCCAGCAAAAGCCAGATGCTGGGTGAGGACAAGGACTGCAGCCTCTGGCTGAGTAGAGCCACTGGACACACAGCCTTCACCAGGAGCAGAGCAGCAGTGCAGACTTGTCGCTGGCACGAGACAGGATGTGAATTCCTGTTTACAGACAGGCTTAGACAGACAGATAATGGAGGCTGGAAAGATAAGGGCACCAAGGACAGAGCCCTGGGAGAGTACACCTCCCTCCCAAAGCTGGCAGCGAGCAGGCAGCAAGCTGTCTTCCTCCCCTAGGAGCAGCACTGGGACAATCTGGTCAAACCTCGGGGGATGTGTATCTGATGCAGCTCACCCACGTATCACATAGGTACTGCAGCTTGCACAAGCCTAGCCCATGCAAGACAAAACATACCCTGACCCTATACAGGGCTTGCCTATACTTCAGAATTCTTTTCTGGTAAGCAGGAAACTGAACCAGAGGGAGAGCAAGCATTCGACTAAATAGGTGTTTCCTAAAAGACGGCAGCACCAAAGCCACACGCCCAAACCCCGGGTCCCTGGAGCTCTTCAGAGACTTGCTCTGACCAGACAGAGCAGGCACCTCTGGCTGCAGCACAGCCAGGAGCCCCATGTGACCCCAGAGCACAGGCAGCACAGGACCAGGCTGGCAATCAAAGCCAGGACACCCACAGCAATGCCCCACAGTCACCATGCCCCACAGTCACCCATACCAAATGTCCCCAGCCTGTGACACGGCAGGCCCAAAGAACAGCAGCCTGCAGTGGTTTGGGGCTTAGCAGGCAGCTTGGGCCACCCCCTCCCAGGGCTCTCCACCTGGAAACAGAGCCTACCAGTGACACCGGGACACCACTCCACCCCACCGTGCAGATCAGGCTACAGAGCAGTTCTCCCGCTCAGCATCTCCAGCCCCTGCTCAGAGCCCGGCACAGAGCCCCCTTGGCAGCCCTCTAGGCTCAGCCTGGCTGCGATTCCCGGCCAATCCTCACGCAGATACTGGGAGGAGCGGGGAAGCACATCCAGGCTCACACACCCAGCACCGCCAAGCGCCGGCGTGAAGCCCTGAGTAAGCGCGGAC
>NW_008650363.1:0-228 GCF_000695815.1 Acanthisitta chloris
CGACCAACCAAATCCCACCAGGCCCCCCCAAATCTAACCCAGAGACCCCCAAATCTACCCCAGGACCACTAAAAACCCTCTAGGACCACCCAAATCTACCCCAGGACCACCCAAATCCCTCTAGGACCAACCAAATCCCACTAGAATGCCCCAAATCCCCCCAGGACCCACCAAAATCCCTCTAGGACCACCCAAATCTCCCCCAGCATCCTCCTGACACTCCCCAGG
>NW_008650364.1:0-1574 GCF_000695815.1 Acanthisitta chloris
GAGCCGGCCCGGGGAGAGCCCTCCCCCGGTCCCCGGTGCCCTCCCCCGGTCCTTGTCCCCTCCGCGGTCCGGGGAGAGCCTTCCCCCGGTCCCCGGTGCCCTCCGCTCTGCCCAGGAGGGCTCCGCAGGGCTCGGAGCTGCAGCTCCCGAGGCAGAGTTGCCCTTCCCTGCGGGCAGCAGCTCCCAGTTTCCCTTTCGCCCCCCATTTTCACACCTCATCCCCTCTCCAACCTCTTTGCCCTGCAAATCTTCCTGTGCTTTGCATCCTTTCGAGGGGCTGAGTGGTGTCTGTGGCTCTCAGAAGTCACCGGGAATTTAAACATCCTGACAGCAGCAAAGCTTTTATGTTGATGTGTTATGAAGCTTTCCAGTACAGCAGCCACGGGATCTCTCCAAGCAGCTTTACATTGTGGTCAATGAGTGCTTTGCACTCCCAGGGAATAAAGCAAATGTTGGATTTCCTGAAGAACGAAAAGGTCTCCCTGCTCCAGCACATTCAGCTTCCTCCCACTGCAAACAGGACATTTCATTTCAGGGCTCCTTTGCTCATACAAACCTTCTGTGCTAAAAAATCTTTTCTCCCTTGAATAAGCTGTTGGAATCTAATTAAACTGCAACCAATGATTTGCACCTTCCCCAATCCACCAGACAGAGGATGTTAGTGTTCTCCTCCAGTATTGTTTTATTGCTAAGTGTGGGCAAAACCAGAACAATTGTGCTGCTGCCTGCCAGGAAAGCTGCTTTTCCCTCGGGATGCACTAATGCAATGAGGAGGAACATCTCCAAGGAAAGCTGAGCGTGTCCCTCCGGTTCGCTAAGGATGCTCCTAAATCACAGCCTCGGTCTGCAGCCTCCCAAACGGGTGGAAGAGGAATCACTCCCAGGTAAAGCTGCAGCTCCCTGAAAACTGGGAGAAATTCGGGTTTGCCTGGCACAGCTGAGCATGGGCAGGGAGAGTGTTTAGGCTCTCACACTGGAGTGAGCCTAAGGGACTGGAAATCTTCAGTCCCCAACCCCAGGATGGTGGTTGAAGCGAGACTGAGCGTTTTAACCTGGGGATGGATGAAGGAGATATAGTCCAACCAGGATCTCTGCGTTTCCAGCAGTTTCGGGGCCGGTGAGTGACGGCAGAGGGTTCCAGGCCGGGGGTGAAAGCTCTTCCCGCATCCCGATGCTCCTGGACCACTCGATGGCAGCATTGCTTAAAAATGCAGGAGGAGGAATGGGAAGCTGGGGACAGCTCGCTGGTGATTTCCAGCGTGTGTGCCTCCTCCACACGCTGCTTTGGGCATTGCTATAAACCTGGCACAGGGTGAACCCCAGACGCCCTGGCAGGTGGGGAAAATATTCACAGTCATCCCAACCCACTCCAGCAAATCCTTCCCCACTCCCTTCAGCCCTGAGTTGCTCCAAGCTGGGAGCAAAGCCACAAGGATCACTGCAGGGCTGGGAGGCAGCACATCCCTGCCTGCTGCCTCAGTTCTCCCACTAGGAACAAGGAGGCAATGCCTCTGCAGCTCCCGTGGAAAAGAACTGGCTTTTTTTCTTTTTTTTTTCCCCTGTGCTGCTGCTGT